>NC_057936.1:52962539-53017539 GCF_018555375.3 Anguilla rostrata | reverse complement strand
CGGAGAGATGACGAAAGCCCGGGCCCTCCTCACCAGCACACTGCCACTCCTGGCACCCCTGGCACTGGGGAAGGCTCCCCTGGCAGCGGTATAGAATGCCCCAAATGTGACACTGTCCTGGGGTCATCCCGCTCGCTGGGTGGACACATGACTATGATGCACTCGAGGAACTCCTGTAAGACTCTGAAGTGCCCTAAGTGCAACTGGCATTACAAGTACCAGCAGACCCTGGACGCCCACATGAAAGAGAAGCATCCAGAGTCGGGGGGCTCCTGCGTCTACTGCCGGACAGGCCAGCCCCACCCTCGACTTGCAAGAGGCGAGAGCTACACCTGTGGCTACAAGCCCTTCCGCTGTGAGGTGTGCAACTACTCAACAACTACCAAAGGCAACCTCAGCATCCATATGCAGTCTGACAAGCACCTGAACAACGTCCAGACCCTGCAGAATGGTGGCAGCGAGCCAGTTTATAACCACTCGGTTCCTGTCTCCAGCGCCAGCCTGAGCAGCTGCGGCACGCCCTCCCCCTCCAAACCAAAACAAAAGCCGACCTGGCGCTGCGAGGTGTGCGACTACGAGACCAACGTGGCGCGCAACCTGCGCATCCACATGACCAGCGAGAAGCACATGCACAACATGATGCTCCTGCAGCAGAACATGAAGCAGATTCAGCACAACCTGCACTTGGGCCTGGCCCCAGCCGAGGCCGAGCTCTACCAGTACTACCTGGCGCAGAATATAGGCCTGACTGGCATGAAGCTGGAGAACCCAGCTGACCCACAGATGATGATCAGTCCCTTTCAGCTTGATCCCACAGCAGCTGCTGCATTAGCACCGGGTCTTGGTGAGCTGTTTTTTTTTTTTTTTTTTGTAACTTAAACTTCTAAGACCTAATATTGCTCTTTCTTCCCCTAACCATTCTGCTGATTAAAAACATAATAATGGAGCAACACATGGGAATCGTTATGAAGCTTGATTTCTTAATTTTCATTGAACTTAACACCAACCCTCCCTCGATATAAAATGTAAACCATCAAGTGCAGGAAGCGAATTCCCCCTAGAGGACTGTGGTTTAATAAATGACCCTGAGGTGCCACATTCACTCTTTCTCTGAACCCAAGGGTCATGTTTTAGCAGATTTTTCAAGCTGATTTGCAGTGCGAGTTTGTGTTGATGCTTAAGTAGGAACTGAGATGAACGTTCCCATTAATTTACATTTAAAACAAGGAAAAGCTTTTTAATGTTAAATTGTTTGTGTAGATCCTTAGTCTAGTTGTTGTTTTTCAACAACTCATTCCCAGATGTAAGAGTAAAGATTAAGTGAATAAACTGGAATTGCATCAACATATTTTTTTTTTGTTTCGTTTTTAAGGGGCACATGTGTGTCATGGTCCTTTTGTGTTGATGAAATGTCATGTATTTTAAAAGGCACATTCCAGAATGACATTCAGTTCGGTAGGAGTAATTAAACCTATCTGATGAGGGACTTTAGAAGTTGAAAAGGGTGATTGTAATTGATCCTGATTCAATCCTATTACAGCTTTTTATAGTTTAAGCTTTATAGAAGCCGTACCCCTCGCTAAAGCTTAATTTTATTGAATTCTTTCGCATATGCCCTACACTGGCCTGCATGCTCCATTCTAATTTTAACAAAAAGAATTCATCCTACATACCCATTCCTCTTCTGTTTCTCTCACTCTCCCTCTCCCTGTTTATCTCTCTGCCTCTATCTCTCTCTCTCTCTCTCTCTCTCTCTCTCTCTCATTCTCTCTCTCACACTCTCACTTTCTCCCTCTCCCTCTCTGCAGTAAATAATGAGCTGCCGCCGGAGATCCGTCTTGCCAGTGGTCAGCTAATGGGTGATGACCTGTCCGTCCTCTCTGCTGGGGAGCTGTCACCTTATATCAGCGACCCACTGCTGAAGCTGTTCCAGTGCGCTGTGTGCAACAAATTCACCTCGGACAGCCTGGAGGCCCTGAGCGTGCACGTGAACGCTGAGCGCTCGCTCCCCGAGGAGGAGTGGAGGGCTGTAATCGGAGACATCTACCAGTGCAAGCTCTGCAACTACAACACCCAGCTAAAAGCCAACTTCCAGCTCCACTGCAAGACCGACAAGCACATGCAGAAGTACCAGCTGGTGGCCCACATCAAAGAAGGGGGCAAGCCCAACCAGTGGAGGCTGAAGTGCATCGCCATTGGCAACCCGGTGCACCTGAAGTGCAATGCCTGTGACTACTACAGCAACAGCGTGGAGAAGCTGCACCTACACGCAGCTAACCAGAGACATGAGGCGGCACTGAAACTCTATAAGGTACGTGGCTTCACAAGCTTTACTGCTGATGCTCAACAGATCAGTGTGCATTTCCTCCCGTGTTGTGATTTTCTCTCCTGTTATGGGAAAACACGGATAGATTGTTTGTCCAGTTGAATGCACATACGCGTATACAGTACACAGACATCTCATATGTTTTGTATCTGCTGGGGTTGAGAAGATGTGGGCGATTCAGACAAAACATTGGCTCCTATTGGCCTTATCCAAAAAAAATAGTAAATGTAAACAAAACCAATAAACATAGAAACCACTGTTTCTGGTTCAAGCCAGCCATTCTGATTTGACGTCAGTTGTATCCTTTTCTACCCAGTGGATGCAAGATAAACGCAGGTCATGGGGTTTTGTCCTCAAGAACCTTCGCTGTCTGATCTCAGGCGTCATTAGTCGACCTGTAAATTTGATTTATGCTTATTGTCTTCCCCCTCCTCCTGCCCTGTACTGTCCTGTTAATCTGTGAGAGTCTGTGTAGTCTTACAGCGAGGAATCTACCAGTCAGCCCATTTGCATCATGTCTTTGAAAATCAAAGTTAATTGAATTTGTGCAAAAATATCAATAAACTCCAGTGACATGGGCAGATATAATTGTTGTTTTCAAAATCGTCGCTTGCTTTAATCTGTGTTGTCGTCCATCAAATGACAGCAGGTTTCTACCTCTTGTAAACAGCTGAGGTGATGGTGTGTTTGTGTGGAGGGGGTGGGAGGGGGATTTATTTTATTTTTAGTATGTGCTGTTTACAAAGGCACTGTGATGTTGTTTTGAAGTGAGAATATTACATTATGTAGGAGATGTGTTGTTTTATATTACAGAGTGAGATTTTAGCTGCTTGGCTGGTAACTGATATTTATGAGACTATGGGGTGGGGGGGGGTTTCAGGGAAGGGCAGTGATGTCTCATCCTGTATCTAAGTGCTTTTGGGTGTTGACTTGGTTGGTGTGATTGTCTGAAACAGTAATGCTGATGTCTTGAAATCATAGACCAACATTATATCACTGACTCATTAGGGTTAGTTTTCAGTATAAACTTTATTAGCGTAATAAGGATCTACTCGCTGGCATCAGTCACGTTTAGCAAACAGTGCTAAAGAGCTGTCCTTGCCTGTGTATTTAGAAAAGTTAATTGAGTGACTGACAATGACCAGTGAGACTACACAGAAAAGGGTAGTCATTATTAGCCGCTTTTTAATATCCTGGCGTGTTCCCAAATGAAATATAAGTGAGGGAAAAATAGAAATATGAAAAAATTAACCATTATTTAATCTTTTGGAGGTCTCACTTTATTCATGTACTCGGACAGAGTAATGTGGCTGTTAGTAACCTAACAACAAAGAGTAAATCCTGCAACGAGTGAAGTCAGCGTGAGCCAAATGAAGCCCTGAAAGAACTGCATGTGGAATTTTGAGGCCTAGCATCAGAGAATGGATCCATGGGAAGGTTTTGAAATCCTTAGCCGTTTAAAACGGGGGGAGGGAGGGCTCTAGTAATTCTCTAAGCAAATAAAAAAGGTTCCATGGCAACAAAGAGCATTTCACATCATGTAGGAAGAAGAGTATATTGGAGATTAGAGGGTGAGAAAGGCCTAGCTTGAAGCATGTTCTCAATAGTTCCAAGTTGTTGCCACATCCGCGTACAAGGCAATGTTTGTGGTCTCTGTAGAGAAATGTTTAAGGGTTCACTCATACAAGTGGGGTCGGCATTTCCCTGTTGAATGTTTTAATAAAGAGTCATCATGATATGATCTCACTTGCTACATTTTTTGTGAATTATAAAAATATTGTTACAGCTTTCACCACAACCAACACCACCCCCCCCCCCCCATCCCCAATGTGGGAATTCAATGTTTTAGTTGCGTTTTCATATTTCATCTTGCTTCTGTGTCAACTTCCAAACCTGTGCAAATGAATCAAGAGTAATGAAATTTATGGTTGTCTGGTTGGAGATAATCTTTTTGATCTACATAGGTCTTTGCCGATCTTTTGATGTTCCTCCCATCTGAAGGAGAATTGAATGCGTGAAAATAGGTGCGCTTATTTTGGGGGAAAGCCCAAGCCAGAACCGTGACTACTGGATCCTTTCATAATCTGGGAATTTGTAGGGAGCAGTTGAACGTTTCTGGCCGTGTTTCCTTGTGTGAACGACCTTTCCCAGATGTGTGAAGTTTAAAATAATGCTTCACGCTTTGGTTTTTACTTCTCTTTTTTTACGACTCTGTAGTGTAATTTCTGTGAAGCCGGAATGTTTAGAAGAAAAAAAGCGAGGTGAAACTGGAGCTTTACTCCGTTTCCTGACACTATATTTATTTATCCCCTTTCTTGCTGGGCGGGAGGCAGGTGGACTTACATAAGAGGCATGCTGTTCTTTGATAGAGAGGGGGCCACTTTTTGACTCGGGAGAGGTGAAAGGTTCCCTGCTCAACTCTCACCCTTTGCTCAGCTGCCCCTACCTTAAACGGGGGTTTGTGGGGGGAGAAAAAAATCTGTTTTACAGATGCGGTTTTAATGGGTTTGGCAGGAATAAGAATATTTTAGTCATAGACATGTGGTAGTAAAACAAAAACGATTTCTTTATTTGACCAAAAAAACACCTCTTCTTTTATGTTTTAAGGTGAAAGGCATATGGGATTGGGTGGTTTGGCCAAACACACAAAAGAACAAAGTGTTGATGACCTTCCCATATGGCCTTGGAACAGAGAATATCTTTATGACTGAAAAAAATGATTGAAGATACAAACAAAAGCATATTCAGTTTTTTTTTATTACTGCTTTGTACCTTCAGACTTTCACTGAGGGGAATTCTGATCTTTGGTTTTCCAGACATTAAATAAGCCTAAATTACATTAGCAGTACAATGTTTCCTTCTTTTGCAAGTGCTCAGCAGGTAAATGTAGGCGCTATCCCGCCTTACACTGAACATTCATGAAAGGTGGCTGTTCCTTGGCAGGGTTTGTATCGAAGCTTTCACCCGCCCTCTTAATGCAAATTACAGGCTGGTACCGTGCTCGGCTTTTTTTTGAAGTCAGAGAAATAAGCCTCCGCTTCAAAATGGTGTTGCGTTTCAGGAAAATCATTTGCTCCCTTTTTTTTTGTTTTGATACTGGCTGAAGATGGTGGAAGCCAACAGATTTATGGTAACTTCTGCATGGTTAAATTTAGATTTGTGTAAATATGTCAAGAGCATTTGAAAGATACCTCCATGCTCTGTAAAAATGTCAGGAAATGTGCGTCGCTGTAAAAGCATTGGCTCCGGCATGGCTTGGGTCGTTTAGAACCAAGAATGTTCATGGTCAGTGTGCTCGAAAGCCTATGCAAGGAAATGCAAATACCATGCCGCACCTGTTCCTCAGCTGGGCCTGCTCTCCAGAGGGCTTTTTTTTAACTGGAGGATGTCCAGTGCGCATCTCCGGGTGAGAGTCAGGAGCTATGAACTGCTTAATTACACCAACCTCCCCTTTTTCCCCAGCATCTATCATCAGTCAAGCAGAATGGCCTGTCTGGAGCCCACCAGTCCATTTCCATATTTGTGTCCCCCCCCCCTCCCCAGCCCCCTTTTGAACCCACCGGGGCCCCGGTGCATATAATGCTCATCTTTATCATACAGGCAGGGAGAGATGGAGTGGGAAGATGGTGCCTGGCCGACTCTCGCTCCCGTCCCCTTCCCTGGGGAGCACCGGATAGGCCATCTCATTATCCATGATATGGATGGCAACACCATTGGTCGGGGCAGGGAAATGAGAAGGGAAATTAAAAAGGGGGGGGGGGGAGAGAGCCAGGACTGGGGTCTCAAATTCATCAAAAGAAAAGGGGTTTTAAAGGTTTTTTTTTTTCTCCTTTCATTCTGCATATTTATACCCTTATATTTTACAAAAAAGGTTTTTTTTCCCCTCTCTTTTTTTCTTATACGTATCGCCATCAAGATGGCGGCGTGGTGACGGGAGTGTCATTAACCCGGCAGTTATACCACATTCATTACAGGAGGTCAGCCCCGATCCTCTCATTTGAAAATCAAATGCCCCATATATATGCAGTTCTAATTATTGGACTGTCATTTCGTCCAATATGATTGTAAAATGGACAGGAGATTGAGCCGAATGTATTTGCATAAAAAGTCATTGTATTTCTAAAGAATGAAAAAAGCCTATATCAAATGTCCCCCCCTCCTATATTCACACGAAAGACACATATACCTAAATATTTCTCATATTCTCCCTCCTCTTTTTTTAATTTGATTTTTGTTAGTTGTTCCAAGATTTGAACAATCGGTAAAATAATTCCCATATAACTATTTTGGTGACTCAAGGATTTCACACTGTTTCACCTGTTTTAGAAATCTTTGCACATCTGAAAGAGTTAATAAATAAAGAATAAAAAAAACAGAAGAAATATTGTGAAGCATTAATGCAGAATTGAGAAAAAAAATCTTTGCTGTCTTTTATGTACCGTAGCGGGGCGGGAGGGAAGAGAAACTTGTGAAGCGGAGAAAGAATTTACGGACCGGCGTAAAGCGCTATAAGGCCACAAACAAACCTAGCGCGGAACAAATATTAAGACGATTCTCCATGAATAAATGCATTTGATTGCTGCCGTCCGCCTGGCTCCCCCCCCCCCCCCCCACACGGTGAAAGGGCGCAGATTATTCAAATCGTCTCAGCTTTCACCTGCACGTAGATTACAATGAAAATCTTTCAGAGGTTTGGGAGCGGGGAGGGGGATAATTAAAGCATAAAGACAGATGAGTGTGAGGACACAAAGGAAAGAGTTTAGTCTGGCCTTCTTTCATTAATCCCCCTTAGTTATTAAATAGAATTTCTTGTATTCTTTTCCATGGTCATAACCAGATGGTCATTTCAGCACTTGAGGGCAGAAGCCTCGGTCCAAAACTGTGCGCTGACTGACACTCGGTGCATATTGTTTAATTGCACCAAACCCCCCCCCGGCCCTCCACCCACCCACTTTCGTGTGCTGGGAGGTACCATTTTGCGATGCACTGATATTAATAACCAGATGTGGTCTTCTTCCTGGTCCCAGGGTCAGACAGGCTCACCAGGTCAGTCCATTTGTCTGTGTGCAGGAACTGTGAAGCCTATTGAGGGTGACAGGTATGGGAACGATAGCAGGGCTGGCTACTTACAGACCACCAAACGGGAACGTTGCACTGCTGGGAACAAAGAGTGGCAGGAGTTTGTCTTTTTTTTCTCTCTCTCTCCCTCTCCCTCTCCCATTCCCCACCCCCCTCTCGATTTCTCGTGGGATTTGAAACCGGCTTAACAAAGGACGACTCCCAATCCGGTGATAAGAGCAACACATTTTGTGAAAGAAATATACGTATGCATAGACACAATAAGCTGTTTGTAAAGATAACTTTAAAATGAATTTGAACTTTTAATGAAGCGGTTACCTTATGGCTTTGCCAATGTACTCTGTGCTGCCTATTTAAGGTCTAGTTATTGGATGGTAGTTGTAGAATAATGGTTCCATAGTACTTTTGATACACTCTCTGTGAATATTCAGTACATTTTTCTTTTTGAAAAATGTCTTGTCTTAACAGAAGCCCATTTTGTGGTCATGTAAAAATATGGTTCCTGTAGGCTGCAAGGCACAAATGGACTAATGGACA
Source organism: Anguilla rostrata (assembly GCF_018555375.3). Classification (NCBI taxonomy): domain Eukaryota; kingdom Metazoa; phylum Chordata; class Actinopteri; order Anguilliformes; family Anguillidae; genus Anguilla; species Anguilla rostrata. The sequence goes on along the minus strand of NC_057936.1, from coordinate 53,009,597 downwards.
AATTCACACATGGTGCAAAACTAACCAAGTCACCAAAGGAAGGAGTATGTGCGTAATTGATTTTCAAATTTCAGAAAAAATCAATATGGTTTGATTTTGCGTAATAGTGCCATTGAAAAAAATACAATAAAAAAATAATAATATAAAATGTGCTATTATAGACCAATAGCAGAATTGCTGCCTTTTTTGCAGTTTTGTACACATCATCAGACACAGACAGTATAAAGCATTCCTGTCGTAATTGATTTTAAACATTAGGTGCTCACTGAATAGATAAGCAGTGTGTGATATTCGATTACAGAGTACGGAACTCATTTAACCTCCTCTGCTATCCTGGCCAGGATTTCCAACACAATGCAATTTACCTCCCTTAGGTTCAGTAGGATTAGGCTGCTACTAGTAATCCTTAATACTTTGAAATAGACCTGATAGAACTCCCACTTACTTGTTTGGGATTATGCTCATGAATTTCAGCACATTTAGTTAAATTAACCCGTCGAATTATCATTTTTTTTAATTGTTAAAAATGCTTAAAAGCATTCCGCACGGCCAGATGGACAATGCTTTTTTTAATACGTGCTCTAATACAGTGCATTAGCATTAAGCAAGTGATTTTTTGTTTCTATTTGGAATTATATGTATTTTTCTGTTATGTATCCCTTTCATAATGTGCCAGCTTTCTGTTTGGCCTGCTTTGTTCCCTCCCTGTGATGATTTTTTTGCTAAAGGTGCAGTTATTAGAAAGGGAGAATGGGTTGTTTTCTTGATTCTCCTGGTGAACAAAGGGAAACATCTCAGTAATCTTCAAAGTGGTCATTGGTATGTTGAGTGGACCCTGGTATGCCGACCGGCTAAACCTTTTCTCTGAAAAACAATGTAGTTCCTATTATGAGCGATGACTGCATAAACAGTAGCCTGGAGCATTGGAGATATTGGTAGTATCAAGTTACCTTGCGGTGGTCTGAAAATAGGAGATATTTAACTTCCACATGAATGAGTATGTATATGTTTATAGATAATTAGTATGTGGGTGTGTGATATACTTACATATAATTATATGCATTTGTCTTCTTCACAAAGTGAAGGATTGGGCCAGTTGTCCCAGGGGGTGGCTTGCTGCGGATTCTCTGCTGAAAATATGCGCAGCACATAATAAGAAAGACTTTCAAAGACTAAAGGGAGCAAACGAGCAGAATTTGCAGTCGGAGATCTGTTCCTCCTCCCGATCTTGTTACCCTCGGTTTGAGATTCGCTCTTCCTCGGTTGCTCGCAAACCTGCACCTAATTTCAACAGGATGCAAATCAGGGCACAGCCTCCATGTCGCGTTGGAGGGAAGGCGGCAGATGGAAGATGAAAGCAAGGTGTTTAAATAGGATGGCATGCGGGGCCCAAGCCCCTACCTGCTCGCTGTTTATCAGATGAGGTAGGCGGGATCTCTTTCAGTGGCTTGATGGGGAATGGGGTATGGGGGGCGAGGGGGGGGGGGGATTGGGCTGTGAGTTTCTGTATTGTCAGCTGCTCCTGTGCTGTGGGATGGGAGGCACTGATACTTCAGGCTTCTGCAAGGGGGCCTGGCTTGTTGATCTGTGCTCCTGGCTTCTTTCTAAGGGGCCGAGGTAAACCTCCAATGATCATGCAGATTCAGACCCTGTGTTTGGCTGGCTTATCTGAAGTCACCTGGCTGCACTAAGGGTGCAGACACAACATTTAAAAAAATTGCCTTCATTCTTTTCTGTTGAAAGACATGCTCAGACTCTAGGGGCGAGTCAGTTTTAATACCAGACATTGATTTTCTTAAAGTGGCATCTACCTCTATAAGCATAAGTCCATGCAGTCCGGCTACATTAAAACCAGTCCCTTTAGCGCTCCTTGTATTAGAAACATATGTCACAGAGTATGGAAAAAATACTGCAGAAAAGAGACTGGAGATTCAGGACAGGAGATAAGGCTGCCTGCCATTTTGAATAGGAATTCAGCTGAAACTGCACTCTGCTATTCAGTCTGTGGAAACAAAGGGAAAGACAGATGGCTCACTTTACTTTAGTGATTGTAATTTGCTGTTCATTAAGAAAACGTCTCTCATGCCCATTCTTCATTTGGATCCATGGAATTATTATGTATATTTTCCCCCACACCCACTCGCCCCCTGGGAAATCCTTATTTAATTATTTTTATTTCCCTTTTGTGATTAGATACGAGGCGTGATCAGCTGAGTTGATTAGACAACAACAATTTCCTTAATAGCAAAATGATTCGCAATTTCAGATGGCTTTTCCCATTTTTCTGTCACCAACACTGATAAATGATGAGGTCTGGTTGGATGCAGATTTTACCTTGTTAGCTCAAGTGCACATGCAAATCACCGCTTTATTGATTAAAAAAATGATAATTTAAAATTGGAAAACAGAATGCTTGGCTGGCAACTTTTCATACTTTTGATAGTAGTACTCTTTTTAGCAGATACGTGGAAGGTTTGTTGTTTTCTTCCTCTGATGCAATATATGCTGGAGAGGCCTTTAAAATTCGTAGACGTCAGATTGATGTTTAACTGTTAAATAGTGTCTTTTCGTTACAGTGTGAGCTAATGGGCCCATGGAGCTGTTTATAACCTGCTACCTATTTAATGTCATATTGAGAACACCGAAGACAGTCTAATGTCTCTGTGCTGTTGCACACTTTTGTGACTTTTGAATCTAAACTTCTTTATTCCGCTCTTGCGCGGAAGGTTCTGGAAGCAGGGCAAATCTTACTTTGGCTCTGCTTTATATCATTGTCTCAAAACAAAAGAAACACTTAAAAGCATAAAGGAGGGGCAAGCCCTCAACATTTCACTGTAACCAATGTAATGAATAACCAAAAGAAAGATGTTAGATGAAACTTGTACAATCAAGACTTATGTAAATGGTTATGTTGCAAAGGCTGAAATGTACCAAAGGAATAATAATTCAATAGATGAGTGTACATGAGTTGAGGATCTCTGGACTTCTTCACCTCCTGTCAGAGAGCAGAAAGCTTTTAGTGTAAAATTCAGGTCAGTAGATTTAATGGGAAATAAGTGTTAAGGCGACAGATTTTAAATCACTTTAATATAAATACGCCTTCCCTTTCTTCCGGAATTTACTTTCTTTTAAGTTAATTTAAACAGCAGACGTGCACTTACGTCTGTCTTTGTAATTTTAGGGATTAGGAGAGTGAGGATTAAACACTGGGCCTTAAATCTTCCATATCAACTTTAAAAGGGAAATATAATATGCAAATCAAAGACATTCATTTTGTGTTTACGTATTTTAATCCCTGTAATATAGTTTGTGAGCAGACAAGAACTGTTTCATGTATCAAGAATGGTAAAACCCTAGATGTTATTAAAAGGTTTTGTATACATTTTTATAAATGTTTAACATTCAGAATTATTTATAAATAGGAGGAAGTCCATACATGTTTTTGTCCATATATTCCTTATATTCTTTGTCAGAGAAACATCTTTACATCCTCATTTCAGAGCTCTGATTGACTGAAACTACAAGTGAAATATTCCTGCAACATTCTGAAGTGAAAAAATATTGTGTAATCATCAACCATTCTCACAGTGTGGTTATATGTGGGTGAGAATTTATCATGAACGTGCAACTGTACACAAACAAGGGCGACCATTGTACTGTAGCCTGTGAGGATTTTTACTAGAATGGTGAGTCTCTGATCATCTTTTGCTTTGGGGAGCTCTTTAAAGTGTGGGTACACCTTACAGTGACCCCAGAACTATGTTTGACACATATACATTTTACCCAGAATGATGAGAGAAATCTCAGGGGGGTGAATGACATCATAGACCAATTTTTCTATGTAAGGAGAAGGTTTGTTTCAATCGACAGAATGGAGTACTGTGGAGAGAAATGAGTCCTTTCTGTTTGGTGCCAATAACTCCAAGATGCTACTTACTTGTAATTTTTTCATTCTCTATGGTGAGTGAAAAGGTGCTGAAGTGAGTTATGCTCTTATGGTATCGTGCAATAATGATATGGCCAATCAGAAATGTTAATATTTTGCAAACAGAATGGCGTAAAACATTATGGGATAAGGCATAATAATAATAATGGAAGTGCGTAATAATTGCATTGTTTGTCATAGTCTGATGAATGGGAAGGGAAAAAAATTAACTTTGTTAAATGGTATTTACTTTTGAAATGAGGGAACGGAATCGGTATTAACTGCAGTCGATAAGGTATTGCACCACAAATCAATTCCTGTTCGATCGTCTAAGGTGTCTGGCGTGGTCGGACTGTTCCGGGGTTACACACCCACACGTGGGGCAAGTGTCTGTGCAGCACAAGGGGTACGAAGTGCATTTTAGGGAAAAGAAGGGTTTGTTCTTTAAAGAAAAAGCTCTCGCAAGAAAAAAAAAGCAGTTTTGGCTTCCCCTCTGTCAGTAAATCGGTAGATTTATACACTTACGATGAATGGTGTCCTTTTCCCTCCTCAGGGGGATATTTGGTTGAAGTGAGGCTTCCTAACATATGCATTGAATAATCTTGTCTGTAGCACCGGTCTGGCTGACGTGTTCTACTTCCTGAGTTGGTCTTAGGTGAGGGTGAGGGGGTGGGGGGGGGTTGGGGTTTTGGGGGTAGGGATCCAGTTTGGGGAATTTTTTGTCCATATGGATGAGTAACTCCGGGAGCTCACAAGAGACTCGCTAGTCTTCTTTGCAACTTAAAAGTGTCGAGTGTCGCACTGTCATGGCAGAGTTTCGCAGACTTGAAACAGAATACTGGAACCCAGACTGGAGATCTTTGTTCGGACGCAGATTCGAGGAGCGATTACTCTAAATGACAGGTTTGGGAGCCTATTTAACATTACAGTAGCTGTGGGATATTCATTTAGGAGAGACCCAGGGCGTGGTGTGTAAACTGGTCTCTCTGCCACCGCTCCTTAAAATAAGAACCACCTCAGAAATGAAAACAGCGCTGAAAGACACTTTGTACCATTTCACTCGGTGTACATTCACTTGGTGTACATTAGTCAGGGTGACTATTAGTGTTATTATTACATGGCCTAAACCAACACTACTCCAGTTTGGTTGGACCCCTTTACCCATGATCGCATCTGACATCTCGGATTAAAAAAAGAAATAAATAGGCAAAGCGATTTCAGATTCCTTTGGTACATTCTTTTTGAAATGTTTTGAGGGAGGAGAAAAGAATGGCGAGGATGGCTTTTCATTCCTGTTGTGTGACCCCAGTTTTGAAGGCAGAGTCTTTGTTTAATTCTCAGAGTGGAATGCTCAAGCATACCTTTCCTGGAACAATTTTGACTCGGGTTGCCAACTGCTACATTGCCACTGATATATCATTACATTTCTTTCTTCAGGCTCAAGTAGTGGTTATTGGTAACATGTGTTTGTAGGGTGTCAGTATTGATGGAATTTTATTCCTGGCCTATTTCCAAGCAATGCTGGTATGTGTTTAAAATACTTTGTGGAACAAAACCAGTTTTTTTTCCTTCTTGCTTGAGGCTCCAGAGTTTCACCGGAAACTGGTATAGTTCCAAAAGCATACAAATAAGTGAGTATTGCTGCAAAAATGTTGATGGATATAGATGGTTTAATTTCACCACATTGATGTTATTAGGAAATGTTTGTGGTGGTACGTGGTTCCAGAGTAATTATGTCAAGGCTTATTTTAGGCGCTTGTTCATTAGCTGGCTGATTCTTTAGTTAATGACAGGAAAAAGTCATGTTTACATAGAATGCGCTAATTTGTCTTTGGTTTAAAACCCTTTCCCCTGCCCCAGACTTTCCGTGACTTTCTGTCTGATCATTTGTTAGTTGGTGGTAATGGTGGGACAAAAAAAAACCCAGTGCAGAAAAGATTTGCATTCCTTTGCCTTAGTGCCCATGTTGCTAATGAATCTGCTTTGTTACTGATGACTAAAAATCAAAAAATAAAAATCCAGTTCATGTTGGAAGACAGGGGTGGAGGAGCTGAAATGAGGTGTCTTGTAATCAGTGAAGTCAGCATAAATAAATAACTTGCTATTTCTATTAGAGCAGGGTAAAGTGAGCAAAGCAGTTGATTGGCACATGGGTGGGTTTGGCAGGTAAGGGATTCTCAGGTGCTGTCACTGTCTTATTTGCTTGCCTCCCTCGATAGCCACTCACCTGGCTGGCTTATTAGTCCCGAGCATGCACAGGCCTCCGAGCTCTGCCCACCAGGCAGCGCTTTCTAGGAAACAAGGGGCACTACTGCTGGCAGCGCACTGGCATTCTGCGAGGCACCCTGGGACAAGTCCTTAAATAAAATGATTGGTCCCATGGGGTGCAACTGTTGGTTGTTTGCCAAGCAGTAATCCAGAACAATTATCCATCAAAGAGATGGAGTGTTTCATCGTATTATTGTAGATGGGCCATCTGCAGCAATGTCTGTGGGACTGACTCCACTAGTGTTTTGGCATTTCTGTTAATTCCTGTACATATATTTTATGGATAATCTTTCCATGTTATTTGTTCCGTCTTTCCTTTCTTTCTTTTTTTCTTTCAATTTCTTTCTTTTTTTAATGCCTCATTGTGTTGACCAGTTATCCAAAGCAGCAAACTCATTTTTGATTCAAGAAGTAAAGAAATCATATCACAAAATGAAGGTTTTTATTAATTTCATTTTCAGTAAGTGCCAGCAGTAAACTGAAATTAGAAGAAAACTCAGGGGGAAAGTTATAAGTTACATGGTGCCACAAACATTTTGATTCCTGCAGTCAATGCAGCCACGTACTGTGCCTGGCCAGACTAAAAATGGTAAACTTAAACCTCATAAATCAGCCATCCGCAGGCTTGAGGTTCTGAATAGCCTGTACTTGTTGCCAGAATTGTCTATAAAAAGAAAAAGAAAAATACAGCATTTTAATATAGGCCTTAAACAAACTGCCAGGATTTTGCTGATTGTGATGAAATTTATATTTTTAAGTTATAAGCAGTTTTTTTTCCATTCAGTGAATAATCCACTGGATAATGTTTGTTTGGAATTTACCTCTGTATCACCTCTTTTCTTCTTGTGTAGTGTACATTAGAATTATAATTTGTATTCCTTGCTCTCTAAATAATCTGCATTATATGTCATGGTTGTATGGTTGCCAACCTGTTTCCATGGTTAATTATGTTTACATATTCATATGTTTGTATGTAGCTTTGGAATACTTTCTAAAATAGTCAAATAAACCTATGTCCCAAATTTCTAAATAGTCTAGACCATAATGTATACACTCAATTACATGAATTGCTAAGACATGGTAAACCATTTAATTCAAGAGAATAATAAAAGACAACTACAAATTGCAGAACAATATGGATATTTTACCCTGTAGTAAATGCTTGTTTATCACCATTAGTTATAAATAGCTATTTGTTTTGGTCATCTTCTGCTGAGAGCAAATTATAATGTTGTTTTCTCAAAGACCATCTTAATAAACCTGGACAGGAATGTTCCATGTGTTCTTTTGCTAACTGTGTAAGTATTGAAAATCAATTAATGATTCAAAGGTTGTGCAGACATCTGTTTTTTTGAAAGCGGAGCGGAATTAAAGAGAAGGGCTTCAGGAATGAGATTGTGCTGTACAATAATCAAGTTAAAGAATAAATGAGGTTTCAGTAGCTCTGCTCCACAGATAGGAAGGAGAGCCCCGGCAGGCTGGGTTCCTGTAAATGAGACAGGACAAAAACAGTGTGCATAGACATTCTGCAGCGTTACTAAACCAAAGCAGTCCCAGGAAGTGGTCTCGTTTCTAATTGAGCCTCGCCAGAATATGTTTAGAGTCGGCAGGATAGAGGGCGGCTGTCCATATAAGTAACCTAGCATGTCTGTGGAGGCCTTTCTTTGGAAAGAAACAAAGATAACAGTAATTAATGACCCTGAATCTGTGCCAAAAAAGCTTTCTTCTGACAACTCCAACTTAATTAAAACTTAAGACATTTCAATGGCCCGGATGGAGTGAAGTCTTGCAGACTCGTGAGAAAATTTTGTAAGTTAAAAGAAAAGATGTGTGTTAGCACTGGTGCCATGACTCTAATCCCTGACAGTCAAAGAATCTATTTAGCCAAAGCCTTTTCTTTTAAGCTGCTCACACCTGCAGGCACGCTGGCACTTCCTTTGCGCCCGGAGAAGGCCGTTTTTGTGTTTTCGCGGAAGATCAGATAATGGAGGCCTTGCTCGGGCTTTTGTTTTTGTGCATTGTTCATTAGCCTGTGAGTACTGGAGGCACACTTGATATGCTTGGCTCGTCAGGGGGGTTGGGTAGTCGTGGGGGGGGGGGGGTTTGGAGGCTCCACTGTGAATGTCTGTGATGGCGCAACACTGCCGTGTAAGGGCTTGGCGAGAGCAATTTTAATGCAAAAGTAGTTCAAATTAAAGCTCACAATTGATGGGACAGACTGAATGCGGGTATCCCGCTGTTCTCAACACATTCGAGCCACAAAGAACAATGAGCGGAGCTGGACAGTTCGGATTTCGCACACAAGGGAGAGCATTTTTTTAACCGGGCTTTCATTTCACTTTTCTTCTATTTTCTGTCCTTCCCTCTGCTTCCAGCCTGCTGTCCCTTGTTTGAATTAACGAGCTTAGGAAGCCCTACCAGGTATGTGTCGCTTGCCGTTACGAAAAAAAAAAACAAAAAAAAAAGGGCAATCCAGTTCGTGTCGCGAGGGGGGAAGTTCACCTTTTTTCCCCCAGCCGTTTTGGGATAATAAGCGAGGGAGAAATGAGCCATTCAGCTGCATTCTAATTGCTGTAAACAGTCGTGGAATTAGCATGAGAAAACGGGGCTTTGACTCTGTCTTAGGTGCGCGGAGGTTCCGTCGGGCGTCGCGCGCGGTTCTTAGCGGTTCTGCGCCGAAGCCCGTCTGAGCTGCACTCACGGGGGGGGGGGGGGGGGGAGGCAAAGCCGCTTCCCTGCCTCTCTGCTCCCCCCCGCCTCGGCTTCAGGCCGCCTGCGCCGGCCCTCAGAGGCGCTCTGGGCTTTTCGAGGGGCTGAGTGGGCCGTGGGGGGGGGGGGGGGGAACGCTCCCCTTTCAAGTGATGTGTCGCTGCTTGAACGGCCGCTTGTGGTATTTTCGTACGAGGTTACTCTTTTTCCAATAACCGGGAAGGACGTCTGTGCTAAATATCTCTGCCTGTTTGCATTTGTGGAGCAATGTATGTGTGTACAACGTTTTTCTTTCCTTGTAGAATTGTGACATAGATGACTCAGTATTTTCAGTATAGGTTTTGGAATTTTATTTTAGGCTTTTATTAACTTCCCCTTCATTCATCAGTTTTGGATTATTTTGTATTCATGTACTTCAGTGTGTTCATTTCTATCCTTGCAGTTTTCTGTCCAGGGTTAAACTCCATTGTTCCTTTCATCCTTTCCTGCAGTTGAACTCTTGAGCTCACATTTTAAAATTTTTTTGTATACAGAAATTATTCCTCAGGCTGGATGACATGGCACTGGACATGTTAGTTCTTGTTTGTAGGGTTCAGCTGTACAAATGTCTCTCAAACTTACAAGAGGGCGAATTAGTCTTTCTTTTCAACCTAAGCCTTTTTTGACATAAACTCTTTTGTCAGTACTATTTCCATTTGTGAGGAGGCAGGGAGGAATGCAGGCTCATTATGAAAGGATAAAATGTCTTGTTTTACACACAGGTCTTCAGTGACCCTGGTGCAAATAGCGCGTATTAGTTCTGTTGAGGTGTTCTGCTTTGTGACCTATGTATTCCTTTTCTTCTCCCCTCTTCCCTCTCCAGCACTTGCAAAAACAGGAGAGTGCGCTGAACTTCGAGTCCTGCTACTACTACTGTGCTCTGTGTGACTACTCCACCAAAGCCAAGCTGAACCTGGTGCAGCACCTCCGCTCCGTCAAGCACCAGCAGACCGAGGGCCTCCGCAAACTGCAGCTGCATCAGCAGGGGCTGCCGTCCGACGAGGACAGTCTCGCCGACCTCTTCTTCGTCAAAGACTGCCCGCCGAACGAGCCTGGTGAGTGCCCTCCCTCCTTCGGCTCCGCCCCTTCCTCCCTCCGTCTGTCCCTCCTCCTCCTCCTCCTCCTCTCCTCCCGCCCCCAGAACCGGCCCGCCGCTCCGAACCCCGAGCACGTCCCGCAATGTAAAACATGCCGGCTGCCTAATCTCCCCAAAATGAACATGCTGTTCCCATTAAGGCCTTCTTTTTATATCAGTACCATACGCAGTCCTGCATGCGGTGACATCTTTAGCAGGCATGCAGGAGGTTATGAAATTCTACCTTGGGAGGATCTCACAGTGAAATTCTTCCCCCAGAGTGAGCTTTAATTTCCTTTCTCATGACCAAAGCAATTTGGCTTTCATTTAAAAGTTTCTCCGCTGCCAACAGCTAATAAGTGTAACAGGACTGTAAAACATTCGGAGACAAAAAAAAGATTAATAGTTTTATTTGAGAGGGACCCCGTAATTTAAAACATAAGACCAAGTCATGGTCCGTTATATAATAATTCCTATGTTAATGCTACTTTGCGAAATGAGCGCTTAACTTGTTTTTGCTCTGCTTGACCTGGCCGAGGAAAACGGCTAACACGTTTTGAATGGCATTCCAAAGCTGAATTAATCTCTGTTCCCCAAAGTGTCCTGTTTATATATGAAATCCAGAAACAGATGGTCGTGAGCTGAAAACCACATGCGAAACTTTCAGCATTAAAACTACCCGTATTGGAATTAAACGAGACGGTTGTACTTTTGGCTTTAATTATAGCTGGATCAAAGGTGGTTCAGAGCTTGGGTGCACAAGAGAAGCCCGGTTAGATAAATCATTATTGTGCATTTGAAAAAGACAGCCCCTTTCACCCCCACCCCCATTCTGCACTACCATGCTCGGTACGCACATTTTTGGGGAAAGTGTTTTAAATATGTCAAAAGTAATATTTACTCAGCTCACCTTTTGCAGTGTTCCACTATTAAATGCACAATTCTTTCATTTTTTTGTGTTCACTCAACCACAAAACACATTTCCAAGATGCTAAAGGTTTTGGCGTATACTTGTACGAGGATGCCTTGCTTTTGCGTGCAGAACACATTTTTTTCTGAGAACTTTCAGTAGCTTTACAAACCAATACATTACATTTACAAATACCACTTAATAAATAATGCCATTCACAAAGTCATTAAGTCACTCACTCAGGAAGTGAACAGCTTCCCCAAAGTAAAAGCAATACCTTTGTTTTACCGCTAGATGGTGAACAGATGAATAATTATTGGTGGAGCTACCACCACTGCCAGTCGTTGAGCAGTATGCTCTCCTATGATTGGTTGAAAGCATTACTTATTGTACGCACCTCAAACATTAATGTAGACTCTCCTGTAATAAGGGAATGCATTTAATACATATTATATAAATAATGCAAGTAAATTGAGTTTTTATTGTTATATTTAGTTTGATGGCTACATTTGTGCTTAACAAATACAGGGAATTGCATATCAGTTTGAACCTACATATGCTGTTGATACTATATTTGAGTTACTAGTTGGTAAAAGCACTAAAGAAACCTAATCATACCAGGGGAGAGATTTTTCAGGTAGTTTAACTTGGTAATATTTCCCTTTGAAAGACTTTCAAACAAGCACAGCAAATGAAAATCTGAGGAAATCGTTAGCTGGCACGGGATTAATAGCAGAGCCTTATATTCAGCAGTTGATCCAGCTGGCAAACGAGCACAAAAAAATGAAAGAGTGCCAATAAGCAACAAATAGAACGCACATAAAATGGCGGAGTGGCCTGATCTGTTCTCAGTGTGACACAGAACCCAAGCTGCTTTTAGGATTGGATCTTAATTTCGCCCCACTTTGACGGTAATAATTTGTGTCTCTGCTTCGGCGAAAGGTCCTGTAGCGTTTCAGGTTGTGTGGCATTACAGCTGTGTGAGTTTAAGAATGTACTAGGTTTCTTACTATAACTCCTTAGTTTAGCAGTTTCTGCTCATTAGCTAGTTTCACGAAAAAGATTCATTTAACTGCTGACCTGTATCTTTCTCTTAAAAGCTGCTCTCTGGCAACTCGCCAAATAATTATAGAACCATTTGGGAATAAAGGTTATAATGGCAGAGCTATGATTTTATGTACATGTGAATGGATTTCATTAAACATTCCTGATACCATTTTACTGCATAATTAAAGAGAGGCATTGTAATGAGTAAAACTGAATAAAGGTGAAATGCATGTAATATCAAATACTCAGAATATACAAGTGGATGTAACAGCACACAGACTGCTGTATCTGTGCCTGAGCGTTATGTGTTTGGTCTCTTGTGTTGTACTGCCGTGAGTATTTCTAATTGATTTCAACAGCCACATTTCCCCTTTTAATCTACACCCTCTGGAATTTTAAAAAGTGACAATTATATTTAATTGATCTAGGTGATTTTAAGGCCCAATTTACATATTTCAACTGATTTGAATATGCACTTGACTTGTTTATTGTGGCCTCGCGTGCTTGTGCACAGCAATCTAATGAAAATCAGTCTCAGAAAAATTACCATACTTAGAAATGTTACTGGATCAGGCCATTAAAACAAATCAGTCCTAAACTAAGCTATCATTTTCTTTAATCTAGAATAGGCTTGCAAGCTGTTAAGAAGGAATTTAGTTCATACAGACCTTAAGTCGCAATGAATAAATTGTTTGTTGTGTTTGCGGGTATAAAGTAGGAGATGCAAAACACAGCTGGCATCTTATATAAAATGACAGGCCAAGACGTACCCCTCTCCTTTTCTCAACAACCATGTTGATAGTGTGTGAGTGCACTCGTCAAAATTCACTCATTTACTCATTTTAAAAGTCATAAAAGATCCTCTCTGTCAGTTAATACCTTACCAGACACACTTGTGAAATTTCAGCATGATTTTTCTTGGTTCTTGTTGTGAAGTGGTGTGAGGCGTGTTGTGTTTGGGAACGGAAGCCAGTGCTTTTTGTCGCAGTAAACCTTGTGGTTGCTTGGCTGTTATGTACACTGTCGTTGACCAGAGTTCAGAGAATTGATAAACTTTAAGAGAGTAGTGCATCAGGAACCACTATTGGCTGCTGTGGCGATATATAAAACATTGTTGCTTCTTGGGTCTTCCACTCTTAGATTGTGTGTGTGTGTGTGTGTGTACTATTAGCAGAAATATCATTTGTGATCGACTTTTCCAAATTAATTAAATCAACTGTTTATGACATTAAAAGTTAAAACGGAGAAACAGCTACAATATGGAAAACAGCTATAATAGTTCTGCGTTTTATCCCTAGTAAGTTAATGGCAATGTCCCTGCTAAATATATCCTAGTGAATTGCCTCCCTGAAAATCTCACTGCCAAATCTTGGAGGGCAGCTATAATTCCCACAGCCCAAGAGGCCCAGAAGACTCATCATTAACAGAAGGTAAACATCATGAAGCTGAGAATTTGGAGAGGTGGGAGGCTGTGTGGTTTAACATGTTTTTGAAGTGGAGTCCCCCATTTGTAAGTCACAGTAATCCATGGCGGCTACGTGTGACCTAATATGGCTTCCTTTCTAACAGGTTAGCTTTTTAAATGCTTTTACATCAAAAACCTAAAAGGCCCCACACCGTCATTTTATTTTCCAGAACTTTATTGGTTCTTATGTGCTCAGCAGAAATTAAATAGCATTTTAGGAAATTGAATTTACAAAAATGCCAGCATATATTACATTATGTGTAAATGAATGCCTTGCCATTTGAAATTTTAGCCAATTATTATGTTTTATTTTGGATCCTGGCCTGATGTCATCCACATAATCTAAATCTATTAAAGCACTCTGATATCAAAGAGTCTGTTTCAGTGTGCATCAGGCGAGTCTATAGCACACAGTCGGTTTGATTATTTTGTTAAATTCAGCCATTTTATCTCCCAAGCAAGCAAATGGTAAACACAAAGCTTTTATTAAAGCTTTTTTATGCTTTTTTTTGTTGTCTTTGTTTAAGCAGAGCATTTCTGTGAGGAAATGCTGTATGTTCAGCCTTTTATGTTCACATAAAGATGCACACAGGCACACAGTGTTCAGCACGGTTAGAGACATGCAGTTTCAATCGTCAGAGCACTTAAATGGAGGGAGTTCAAGCCCTGGGTCCACAACAATGCCTTTGTGCATAAATTCTTTTTTTCTACATTCTGTGTGTAAATCTTTTCTTTTTTCTGCATTTTCTTCATTAGTGCATGTGTGGAGCGAGACCCAATTTTTTTCTGGCCTGTAGCTCAGCTGTAAATTGCCTGATGGACTAGCCCATGCATAAAGGCTTTTTGCATCCTTCGGTTCATCATCCATTTTTCAGGGCTTCACAAAAAGGAGATGGGATCTCATGGAGGTAATTATTTCTGAGACCATCCCTGACATGCAGCCTCCCCCCACATGTATTAAAAAACTGGGAGGGAAAGTAGCCCTTTGTCTGAGTCAGGCTTAAACAAAAGCTTGTCTGACTTTGGAGATGAACAACACTTTAAATGCTGCTGCCAGATACATTTGAAGCTGAAAGAGCCTGTGCCTTTGTTTCTTCTGAGTGATATTGCTGCAGGAGGTTTCTCTGCCGTAGCCAAATTACCAAGACTGCAGTGATAACCATTTACATAGCAGCTGTAGGCCAACAGCAGACCCTAATGGACACTGAGCACACGTCTTTGTGCACGCACACATCAGAGCCCTGTAAACATGTTTTGGTTTTCTTTTATTTATTTTTTTACCTTCTCCAGTGTGAATATGAGTATTATATAAAATATAATATAATATATGACATGTATACTCATATATAATTATATTCAATATAGTATCATTGTATAAAATTGTGTGTGTGTGTGTGTGTGTTTTGCATGTCTCATTACAACATGCACTTTGAAGAGTGTATTCAAGATTTCAGCAATTCAGTCGTTTTAGCTGAATTATTTTTAATTGACATCCTTGTTACAAACAACATAGATTTAATCATAGGTATTGTTTTGTCGCAGTAATGTTACTATTGATATAATACACCTGGATTAGTGATGTAATAAATAGATTACTGCCCTTTAGATGTATTTTATATGAGAAGAGATTAGCAATTATAATGCTGTCTTCTCATGAACATCTTTCTGGAGAGCTTTTCCGGTGTTTGCATCCATAATTCATGGCTAGTACATGAAATAAAAAAGGTAGACCTTTTAATAGTAATGTTCGAGATGGCTTAGTATTATGTTCCGTGGTGTTTGAGGGCACATTTTTTAACTTGAAACAGGAAGGCAGTCAGGGGTGAGATTTGATATATATTCTAATCGCTCCTGTCATTTGGTTAGCCAAGGGTGATGCGCTAATGTATAGGCAGCCATTTTCTTTTGAGTCCTCAGACAAAGCAGCAGATACACATGACTGCCAGCCCCTTCACTCTTTAATTATGAGAACTGTTTGAACGTGCCACAGGAGCACAGCGCTATTGGATTTTGGTTTTTTTGTGTGTGCCATTGTCTCACCTGGAGGCAGTTTGCAGTGAACTGAGTAATCGTGTATCCCCTGCAGGAGTGCAGCTGAACAGATCTTTCAGATATCATCATATGCTGGCTCCCATTTTGGTAGCACAAGTCCAAAAACAAATGGAGCATGTGTAATGTCTTAGCCTTTGTGCACGGGCCCGTCCTGTGGCACCCGTTTGTCTCTGAAATAAGGTGGTGCAGACTGAGAGAGCTTGTGGCCGCTGAGTGAGGATTGGCTGGAGTATCAAGGTTGGAATACCCCTTTCTGATTGGTGGGGGTAGGATCACATGATTGGGCGCGTACCGTTGACTGGATTATTTCATTCACAACTACCTGAAATCAAGTTATCAGGACATTTTGATCTTCGATTCATGATTGTTCTTTGTAATTTTTTAAATTTTTATTGGGAGGTCCTAAAAACTCTGAGGACTATCCCTTTTTTGTTTTGGTATACTTCCTGCTGAGCCCTGCTTAAAAAACATAAAATACATTTGGCTGATTTTCTCCAACAAAAAGTGAGTTTAATATAATACATGAATATAATACATGTCACATGAATATATGTTTGTTACAGGGTTAAATTACTGGAAAGACATCAACTGAGTCAGACAATACATCTCGAATCATTTATATAATATCAAGAAAGCCGCATATTTGTATGTATAATTATTTTATCACCAAGTACCAATTTAACCAAATATACGAAACCAATTTTTTGGACAGCAAGAGCTTCAGATTCCATCCTTCTAAATTATTCATCCTAACTGTATTATAATTACTTTGTGGGTTCCATGTACAAAAATTCCCTCTTTTTAGAAAGCGGTCGGTTTGCCGTAAGCTGTTTTCAAAATGGTATGTTATAGGAGTATGACACACAGGATTTTCTTTCCAGCAAGATCCCTTTTGAAAAGAGTAATACAAAAGTTAAATTGTTACCTTATGTTTTCAAAAACTGTTTGTGCCCACTGACAGTTATAATTTGCAGAGATTGCAATGATTACCCACATTAACATACCTGACTGGAGCCATTATATGTATTTGCAATACAAAGCCTTACTTTTGTTTCTTGGCCATTTTCTTTGCATACTAATTGTATTAATTTTGTAAATGATTTTGTTTTGTTTTTGTCCTTATGATCTGCAGGTAGCAGTTTGTTTTGCCTATCTGAAAGTTGATAGTTTTTTAACACAATATCTAATGCTCTAATGTACCCATGTCCATGTTTTCTTTTATTAAAATGCTCTTTGTTTATGCATTTTGTAGTTACATGTTAAATCTATGCACAATTCATGAAAAAAACAAAACTAATTGGAACTTGTTTAACAAAAAAAAAACATTATTTTCTGGGAATGGATTTCAGTATAGGCAGATGTTTTCTTATTCATAAATTATATATTAATATATTTTCAGTATTTATTATGATTCCTTTTGTTTTTTTCCCCCACATTCAATTGGATCAGAAGGGACAGATTGCAGTGCAGCTTGCAGATTGCATGGTGACACTAGTGACACTAACCATAGTAGATAGTACAATGGTTAGTGTCACGCAGCATTAAATTAGACAATACATTGTTAAAGCCGGGGGGGAGACGAAAAAAAGAAAAAAAGAAAAAAAGGCAGGACGTAGATTCTTGGTAACCTAGCAATTAACTGATTGCCTTAAGCAGCAGTGTACCAGATCACTGTTAATGTGAATCCATGGCCGTGCAAATAAACACTGATGGATTTCTCTACATGGGTAAACAGACACACTCCGGCCCCGGCCCCCGGCCCCGGCTCCTGGGCACACGCGGGGCGATGCGGTGGGTGGGCGGGCGGGCGCCGGGTCGAGCCGACGCGGCGTTCGACACCCTTGTCATTAACTATCATCTCCGCGAAAAGCCGGCCGCCGAATCCCATCGCTCCCGATTAGGGGTAGGACCGCTGATCCGCCTCGCCTTCAGGTGTCAGACAAAAGTTAGTGACCCCATCTTCCGCCGCGCGCCTCGCCGGCTGTAATTAGTCCTGACTCCCGCCATTACGCCACAGAGGACACATCCTGCCCGCGCCTCGGCTCCCTCCCTCCCTCCCTCCCTCCCTCCCTCTTTTCTTCGCTTTCATCCCTCCTGACCTTGCCTCTCTCCCCGCATTCATTGGCTGAGGCGCTCGCGTGGGCGGACGTCAGCTTTGTTTATTTTTTTATTTTTTATTTATTTGTGTACGGTGTACGCGTTTCTTTCTTTATTCCTTTCGAATGAAATTAAATATTGTTTCGCGAGGCTGTTTCATAAGGCGCACGGACGGTCGTCCTCATTCCCCGCTCGTTTTAGGGTCCAGTTCAGCCCTGTGTTGAAAAGACTGGCGTTTTGAAAAACGATATATGAAAAAGCGATTCTTCTTTTTCACCGCTGATCTCTGTCCACCTTTCTCTTTTTTTCTTTATTTTTTTTTCCTCCCCACACCTCATCCATCAGAAGCAAGTATGGAATTGATAGCCGGTATTGATTATCCATAGCATTGCCTAATCTTCTCTAACCGTAGGAAGCTTTGCAGCTTTAGCCACTGTCAGGAAAGGGGTAGTAATAATGCAGCTGGGAATTTGAACTTAATACTGTCGTCATGTTCTCTTAGCTGATGTGTTCTAAGGCAGGCTCGACTAAGGGGGGAAAGAAAGCCATTACGCATCCTTCTCTGTGTGATGGAGGAGTTTGCTGCTACCTGCTGTTTCTGTATTTAACCTATCTAATCAGAAAAGCCTGAGCCTACATTCCAAACCACAGAAATGGCTCGACGCTGCGTAAACACTACTGGACCTATGCTTGAAATATTTAACAAAGCAAAGGACCATACCTACCCGTAAAAAAAATCAAATCAAATATTTCTTGTCTTTTATTGTAATGGATTTTTTTCTCTCCCATTTTTACATCTGGTTGCTCCACTGATGAGTAACTGCCTCTAATAGGGACCCATTATGCAGGCAGATTGTTAAGTTGACTTGGAAATTTGCTTGTAGCTATTGCTGCATTTGAACTCTGTTAATGTATGTAAATTAAAAGAAGTCGGTCCTTGGGATTCTTCCTGTTTTAAATAAAAGCAGAATCTGATCAAGGCAATCTGCAGCCGGGGTGTTATCACAGAACTGGGGAGCTGCTGCTGATGAATCCTACCCCATAGCTGCTGGAGAGAATATTTTATCTCCCCTCTCCATCATAGAGCACTGCATTAAATAAGGATGATTCATCAAGCAGAAGGGCCAGTATTTTATGAAATTTGTCTCTCAGGGGCGAGTGTATTTTTAAAATTCACCGAGCTCCAGGCCTCGCAGGGAATGCATTCCAAACTGTGATCATGGTGCATTTTCATTTCTTTAATTTGTGCTTGCTTGTGTGCGTGTGTTCACTACTGTCGAGGTGCTTGTGTGTGTGTGTGTGTGCATGTGCGTGTGCATGTTTGTGTGTGTGCATGTGCTTTTGCATGTGCGTGTACGTGTGTTAATGTGTTTATGTTTGTGTGTGCGTGTCTTTGTGTGCGTGTGTTTTTGTGTGTGTGTGTGTTTTTGTGTGTGCATGTGCATACTTTGGCACACGCTTGTGTGTAAGGGAAGCTTGAAGAAAAAAAACAGCCTTAAACATACGTTACAGTAGGCTGCAGAGAGTGATTATTACTTTTGTAATAAATTAAGCATGTTGCACACAAAATCTTTTGAGACTTGTAAAAGGACAACAGTGTATGTTAAGTATGGTCATTAGCGAAAGGGGCCACATATTAGTGCTTCATAGTGTGTGTGATGTTGATAAAATACAAAAGAATTAGCATTTTGTATGGGCTGAGAAAGATTTCACATTCATTGAAACAGCGGTGTGGTAATTAAGGCCTAATTTATGTTTTTGAAAAGGCTGGGATCCACTTCAGATCTAGTAATTATAACCAGAGGCACCTAAAACAAAGGTCTCTTTTAAGAGTCAAGTATTCTATTTAAAAATAAGCACAGTTAAAATTAAAGAGAGGTGGGGAAGTGCTCTTCTGCGATGCTCTCCCTATGTGTAACTGTGTCGTTCTGTGGCCTGGACCTCTCATGTAATGGTAGACTGTTGCTTTCTTTGAAGCCCTGTTTTCCTCGGCGTATCTGACCTGACCTGCGTGTACCTTTCCTCTGTGTCTTAGAACGAAGAAGACCGTTGGTGTACAGGTGGACACTTAAGCACATCAGCATTTCTCGAATCGTCATTCATATGTTTTTTGGTTCCTACTTAAAAAAGAAGACATTCATTGATATAAAAAAGAAAAAACCACCAAGAAAACATGCGTGTTTTCAATGCAGGGATATCGGTTAGATTCGTTATATATATATATATATATATATATATAACGAATTGAACAAATGTAGCCCAGTGAAAGTGATGTGTCAAAAAGTAATTTCCAATCTTCCCATGCCTTGCTCAGTCCGTGTTTTTTTTTCATCCTCTGCTGTCCAGTCACATGCTGTGGCTCTTGATAACATTATCACATGCCAGTCACACCAATTCTCAGTGCTGCTCCTCCTTGTCATTTTTTTTCTTTCCACCAGCAATTAATTCTTCGACCTCGTCTCAGGCAGAAAGAAAATGCGTGTGGTTTATCAATGCGCTGCTCTTCTCTGACTTGCAGTGTAGTAGTTTTTATATGCATGCAATATGTGTGTATGTGTGTGTGTGTGTGTGTGTGTGTGTGTGTGTATATGTGCATGTTATGAAATCTTCACTTTGCCATTGTCGGTCTTGTGCTTGAAAATGGTTTCAGATCGTCAGTCGAAGATTATTCAGAATCGGTGACTGCATGAGCTTGTTTGACAGTTCTTTTTGTGGCTCTTTGAGGATTATTGTAATCCTTTTGCAGTCTGGATAAGTTAGATGTTTATTTTAAGTAAAAAATTTTGGTCGAACATCAGATCACGGTATACTGGCACTGTGAGGCAAATGCAGCTCTTGAAATATCGGCAGGCTTCCCCCCCCCACCCCCCCGCCCCCTCTGAAAAGGCTATTAAGGCATTGTCTTTAACATGTCAGACTCCGGCACCAGAGGAGGGAAATATTCAATCTGAAAGGCAAGGAGCCTGGAAGTGGTGCAATTAGGATTTTCAGCGCATGGTGACAGTCCTCAGTGACTCTGGGTGTCAGGTCGCTGTGGGGCCAGGAGTGGCAGGAGTGACATTCGCCCTTGCTGGATGGAAGTAATGCTCTGTTTGATAAAAGAAAACAGACAGTTTGCGTAGAGTTAACGGCGAGTGAGACATTCCTGTGGGTCAAGTGCTGCATTTGCATTTTGATGGGATGTTATCAAGTAATTAATGCACCAGTCAGAATTTATTACCTCAGGAGTGAATTGAAAGGTTCATTACAAAATCGGTTTCACTCCGAGACGGGCATTTCTTCTGGGTTTCTTTTTTTTGACATGTTGTTCTTAGCACTCTCTGCCTGTGGCGGCGATGGTGGAGGGCCAGCGAGGTGAAATTCATTGCTTAATAAGGGCATTCACTTTGAGTATTCTTGCGATAATAAATGTATACATCAGGGCTGCACTGCCTTGTCAGTTTAATTGCTTCTTGTGCTCCTTAACAAGCCAATCTTAATCAGTCTGGCCCATGTTATGAATAATTTAGGGATCAGAAGGCTTCATGCTTAATAAAATGTACCAGATTATAAAACTTGGAGTGCATTGTTTATAGAAAGCATACAGGCCACTCAAAGTTCTTCATTAGGGGAAAGAGAGGGAAAACAAGCGGTTGGTTATTCACATGCTCTGTTTTGAGCTGGAGCAGCTGTGTCCGCCATTGCCCTAACCCTCTCCACTTTCTCTGAAGGCCTTGACTCGGTCACTCCGTCCCTTTGAGGCTAGGGAGAGAATAATGGGAAATTTAAGCATGCTACGAGATTAAAGCTACGAATCAATGCCGTGTGAGAAATCATCATTTCAACAAAACAGTCTTTCATCCCCACCACACCACCCACCCCCTTCCATAATGCTAACAGGGTTTCGTGTCACAACATCTGTGTTGCTTTTATCACGTTGTAATAACTGTGGAAATGAGAATGTGCCCGGCCTGCTTCCGCTATCATCGTGAATTTATGCTTCTGCGATCTCCTGGATTGGCTTCTTCGTTAATATAATTATTTATTGTCAAAGCAACAAGGAATGGAGGCACACTGGACCGTTCTTCATAGCTGCCCTCTCTTTCTAGACTTTGATCAACGTGAACTGCATTATGGTCTTTGACCATAACCATCCACCTGGTATATGACAGATTAAACTATGATAAAAAAGCAGAGGGAATGACTGGCTCTTTTCTGATATTTAATTATGCATTTTTTCATCTATTACCATTTGTTTTGAGTATCTGCCGCGGGTTCACCAACATCCCCCGGTTTATTTCAACGACAGAGTCGCTTACCCACAATGCCCTGCTGAGACGTCATTTGCACGACCTGAGGAAATGTTGTTCTGAGGAAACAAAGCCTTGCGTGCGTTGAGGTAACCCTTGCACGAGCGTGTTAGCGGTAGTCGTGACGCCCGCGTTCGCGTGTCCGTGCGACGAACGGGGAGAAAACTCCGCCGCCTGGAAAGCGCGTGGAACGCTGTTTTTTTCCCCGCTCTCTGCTCGGCTGTCTCTCAGGACCGCATAAACAGCGGCAAACAATACTACACCAGGGCCCATCGACACCCCGCCAATGGACTGTCCCGATTCTTTGTTCTTGTTCAGGTTAATAGAAATTGAGGAGATGGGCAGAGGAAAAGCAGTGCAATTTTCTGCTATTTAAGCTTGGCGAAATGGCACTCTTCAGGAAGCAGTGAAAAGTATGAAAGTGTAATAGCCATTTTAAAAGTAGGAGTCTATAGAGATGCTTGAGGGATTCTAAGATTTAGGCATGCATCGAATTGGGAATGAGATAATCAGCGTTGTGAAATTGAAACCTGTCTGCTGCCTGCTGCTGCTCACCCTCTTACAGATCAGTGATTTGTAACACTCATCTTCTTCAAGCAAGGCAGCCTTCAAGATTATCCGCAACTGTCAATAGTAATTGCCAAAGTATTTTATTACCTACACAAAAATCAAAGGAATTTTATAACCAGCAGTTATCAAGTTTCAGTACAGTGGTATAAAAAATAAAGCAATTTTGTTTGGAATATAATCGTGTTTGGCTCGCTTTAATGTTTTCAAGGCATTTCCGTATGTGCCCATCTACAATGCTGATTGTGTTTAAGCCAGAGGGAAGCAGACACAGTGTTCACGTTGTGCCGTCAGAGGACAGAAAGAAAAAAAGAAAAAAGAACGAACGTTTCAAAATGCTGACGGGCTGATGCAAACTGATGTTTGCTTAATTGCCACAAAAACGATGGCAGAGTTAATTACATGTAAAAATGAGATGTCTGTATTAGACAGGGCAGCATACGGCATATCTCCCCTGTAGCCATATAAACTCCGGGGCCAAGAATGGCTCTTTTTGAAGTCGGTTGAGTTTTATTATTTTAATTGTTATTGGTATTGCTGTTGTTTTATTTTTTTTTGTTGTTGTTGTTTGTGGTTTCTTTTTTATTGCAAGATATATTTATTTATTTAATTTTGTTGTTCATCCACACCACCCCCACCCCCACCTCCACCTCCCTTTATGTGAAGGCTTGTTTCTGCTACTAATCATAATCGAGAACAATATCTCATTTTAATGCTTTATTTTATTATCTTTTTTTTAATCACGGTGCACACAGCAGAAATTAAAAAAGATATTTTACAGTCCAGGTCAGAGCTGTCAGTTTTAGTACGGCTGTATTGCCTATTCCATACAGAGAAGCTTAACATCTTAATCAGAATAATGGTGCCAGCGCCTGACATTGTATACACTATTAGATTAAGAGGGGTTATTGGTTGTTGAGAAACTGCCCGGTTACATTTGTAAAGGGAAGCCGTTGCCCCGCCGACACTCTCTCCTTGCACTGTGAGCAACTGGTAAGTGAGCAGCCGTTACATTATTCACCGGCGCTACCTGATCGAAACTTGGCTCAATAGCACTAAACCAGCAACCGCTTGAAAGATTTGTCTTACAAAACCTTGAAAACTGCTCTGAACATCCATACATTGATTTTTGTTGTGGGGAATCTCCCGAGCTTTGATGTAAAGGCAGGCTGCACACGTAGGTGAAGAGGGCTTTCCCCCCTCGCGGGAGAGGCCAATCGGGGGGTGGGGGATTTCCGTTAATAGCCCGGCCAAAATAATTAGTTGCGTGCGGGGGCCAGCGGGGCCCGGTCACCTCCTTACCTCGCCGCGCCTCCCCAGGCGCGCGCCTCCTGCGTATCGATGTTCCTGCGTTCCGCCCCGCGCTGCACCTCCTCTCCCCTCCCCAACTTGTGCCAGTTATAAAGTCACTTGTTCGTTCACACTGAAAACAAGTTTCCGTATGTTTAAAGCAATTATATGTGAACATTAACAGTGGCTGTGCCATAAAAAAAAAATTGTTTTGACTGGTTGCTGTTCTATTTATTGGAAAGCTGATGATGAGAAGTATAGCTACAGTAAGATTATAAGTAAGATGATAAGATTAGATGGAAGGGTTTTGGCCTCTGTGAAAACAATTAAAAATGGATTTACGCCTCCTGTTTTTAAATGGTGAAATCCCAGGTAGAGTGCTGTTATCACTGGTGAAATGAAATTAACTTTTGTAGTTGTGTTCTAAGTTGAATGAGAACTTATTGTGGGCCTTTATTATGAATATTTATGGCTGTGGTGTATGATAGCATTAAGTGTCCGAGTCAAATTCAGTGGTAAAATGTTTATGCATAAGAACCCCAGTGATACTAATGAATCTATTTTTAACCACATTCAGATGCAGATATAATTGGATATGTTAAGTGAGTTGTTTTAGAAGCAGGACCCTTTTTAACAGAGAAAAATGAGGCATACTGTCTGAAGCCATAATATGAAGAAAATATTAACAACGTCCAATTTGTTGACACTTCACTTTCACTGAATTTCCATGTAATGTTTTTTCTGTATCAAACATTACACAAGAGTAAGCATTTATAGACGTCCTTAACTGCTTATGACATCCAACTGCACACATAAGTACAGGTAATAAGATACGACTGCGGGCTTCTGTAAGCTGAGGTGCAAATTAATGAGCATTTTCAACAAACCTTCAAATGTTCTGCTGGCATTGTGACTGCAACGGAAGGCCGTATTGTGCTAGACTTCAAGTAAAGTGTTATCAGCATTTTAAAATAGATTATTAAAGCTTGTTGAAAATGCACGGGAATCATATCGGAACTGATATTTCAGCGTCAAGATGCAAGTAAAGAGTTTTCATTTCAGACATCTGAGCAAATCTGTGACTGTCCCCCCCCCCCCCCCTCACGTCTTTGATGTGATAAGGAAGTGTTAAATCAAAGCTCTGCCTAATTACACATCTTGGGACTGCCTGGTTTAAAGTCATTGTTCTTATTGTTCAGACACAGGCACAGAAGTGAGGGGTCTCTCTGCGGAGCAGACAGGCTGGCAGCTGCCAGTGTGTGCCACCTGCTGTATTTCACCGCATTAGCATAATCATCTCTTTTCTAAATGGAAATAATGGTGTCATGCACCTTTGTGTAATTGCTACTGTCATAATATATGCCAGATTATTCTGTTGTGTGATTAGATGCTCGGAGAAGGGCCACGGCGTCAAATTTACGCACAAGTGCCTTTGATCTGGGGCCTAGAAATGGACCGGAGCAAGGACATTACTCATTCTGTCGTTTCGGGGGCCCACAACGCTCCTAATGTGATTGTTACGAATGCAAATTAAAAAAGGATCGGGCGGCGTTACTTGTAAATCAAACTACGTCGATCCATTTCTGCAGATAATGTGTGCCCCGAGAAGCATTTTTATTTCCATTTCCATATTTACTGTACATGTGAATATATATAATGC
Organism: Anguilla rostrata; assembly: GCF_018555375.3. Taxonomy (NCBI): domain Eukaryota; kingdom Metazoa; phylum Chordata; class Actinopteri; order Anguilliformes; family Anguillidae; genus Anguilla; species Anguilla rostrata. Next base: position 52,984,204 of record NC_057936.1, on the reverse strand, counting down.
ATTTCATCGCGTGTGCATTTATGCATTTATTTTTTTTTTACGCACGCACCAATTATGAAAATAACCGGAGTGCTTTGGAAAAAAAAAAGCCCCTCTGTCTTCATCCCTCAGGTACACAAAGAGCTGCTGCGCATTAATGCGATGTTTGGTCCTGAAATATTTACCGTGTTAAAAAAGACTCGGATCTATAAAAACAGCCAGCGAGAGGGGAACGGAGAGGAAGAGAAACTACAGACCCCTACTGCACTAATGTTTTACATAATTAGACCACTTGCGTCTTCCTGGCAGGGGCTGCATGGCAGATAAATGAATAGGTAATGATTGGAGTGGCCAGGGGCGGCGTGGCCTTAGTGGAGCAGACAGAGGCGGGCAGCGCTGTTGCCGGGCGGCCGGTGTGAGTGGCAGCCGCCCAGGCCACTGTCAGAAAGGGAGCGGCCCTAATTGTGCCGGGGCACGGGAAAGAGGAGGCCAGAAAAGCCCTAATGCATCTCAACGTGATCGGCCTGCTGACATCTCCCCACTGCGGGGAACTGGATATTTTGCAAGAGCGGCAAAAATACATTCACTAGAATGCTGCATTTTTTTTTATTTTCTTTGCTTTTCTCCCCCCTTCATCATCCCCCTTCAACACCTCCCTGTATATGGACTAGCAATCTTCATTTTGATTCCTGGACGTCAGTTAGATAGTGGTCAGAGATGAGAGTTTGCTTTCATTTTTTTTTTTTAAGCCGTCTTTGGCTGATTGATTTTGGCGTGTGTGTACCTAGCGGGTGCCGTCCTGCATATGCACATTTTAACTTTGACACCCCGGCTCCACAAAACACTGCTCCTGGTCCGCCCACCCACCCAGCTCTTAAGGTGGATGATAAATTCTGAACAATCCACCCCTAATCGTTGTGAGCAGGAGGAAAACACACGGCCTTTTTAAAGCATCTGTGTCTTAAGCTGTCATTGATTAAATGTTAACTGATATACTCCAGTTGGCAATCTTGTTAGAGCTTCCAGTAGCCAAGATAGACAGTTTAGGGTCCCAGCTGATCAATATCGCAGATAAAGATTTCATCCATCAATGAGCTCCAAAAACAAAAGGTGTCTACTACCTGATTAGGTCAGTGGGGAGATCAGTCCCCTATGTATTGCCGACACAGCGCTCAAGTTTAAAGTCGATTGGCTACAGACACAGCTCATGTAATTACAGACCCCGACCAGTTCCGCAGATAACGTGCCTTTGACTTACCTCAGGAAAAAAGGTTAATCTCCTCGGGTCCGGTCATTGAGTTGGGAGCCTAATTTATATATTTATTTGCTGGGTTCTCTTCCTAACCCAGCCTCCAGCCGCAAGCTTTGAGCAAGCATGTCCACAGAGTGTGAATGAAAACCTGGTGCATACCAATGCCCGTGCAAATGGCCGAATCGATGCGTAAACAGCCGCTGCTGTTTAAGCGTATCAATAAATGTTCCTTTATTTTCTCCTGAATGGATAAGTGTCGCAGTTAAAAGTCCAATGGATCTCTTAATTGAAAGTTAATTTTAAATCAATGAGGAGAGTCATTTAAATATCGATCTTCTTTTTCTACTGAAATTGTTAACATTTACCCTCTTCCCGTTTTACCCCCTTTTTTTTGTAACAACTTTGTTTAAAATGTGATCAATAGTCCACACAGGGCAATGTATAAAAATTGACAGTGGCTGCCAGAATGCCTAGCAGCAGTGTCTTTGTCTCTAATTTAACTGAGGGACAGACTACATACATGTATTTTGTGGGATACTTTGTTGCCATTTCGATATAGAGAAATATACGGTAGTACAAAACCTATTTTATTTACTTCAGATAAAGTATGTATTTATATTTTGCTATATTTTTTTAGCATTGCAAAGATGATAACTAATATTATATGCGATTAATTTAAACGGGAATGAAATAACAGGCAAAAAATATTTTTCAGGTAATATTTAACTTTGATTACAGTGCATTTACTCAACACAATTATTTAAATCAAGAAGATTTAAATAGTTCAGTCATTTTAAGGCTCAGTAACTGGCAGAATGCTTGCATATTAAGGTCCCGTCTGATACAACTGTCACAGGTGTGGCTACAAGTTTATACCAGTTTTACATCTAGATCGATGCTTTGTACTGACTGGGAGGGAGACGTAGTGTAGTGCCTCTAAGTTTGGGTTCATACAGATAACTGGCACAGGAGCCTTTCCTCTGGACTGTTTCTGTCAGAATAATCATATTTATACAAAACATATGTCTGCTGGCACTCCTTTGTCAGAGTCTGTTAGGAGATATTGTAGCCCATATGACATTGTTTATAAGTAATCAAACAGTCATTTTTCCATGTTTTTATGAAGCTGGAGGAACAGACACTCTCCTGATCCTCCCTCTGTACATATGCTATCTCATGTGCTATCCTCCCTTTGACTTACTGTACTACAGGTCTCGGCCGAAAAAAAAACGTTTTGTGATTTTAAGGGCAGAATCGGTGCAAAGCGACTACTTGCAGCTTGTGAAACTGTGAAAATTGTATTGGAATAAAAATTAAAGCAGATCTAAGTCAAGCACTTCGGTTGGTTAATATAACAGTAATATTAAAGGTAGGAAGAAGAAATGTTTTTCACAGACTACGTGGGTAAAAACAAAGTAATACTACGGTTTTGCATTACTGGGTGTGAAATTCTTGTTCTGTTATCAAGGAGGACCGCAGTAAAAGTGATTTGTTTTCCATTGGGCAGCCCCACCCCTTCAAAAAAAAAAAGTAGAGTATTTATGCTGTCCACATTTCTTGTAGGGCGGAAGACTTTGTTTTTGTTCTCCCAAATGATGTCACCCAAGTTTGTGCTGAGGAAACCTAAGCTCTGTTATTATAATGGTACAGTTGACAGGAAAGTGGAAATATTATTGTAATTATATTTATTTTTCAAATGACTATTGGATTTTTCTGCCTGTTAATCATTCTAGGATTAAAGCGTGTTAGCATTGTGTTTTAAATGGGGACCCCCCCTGCTGTAGAAAACCTCAGCAGGGAACAGTATGTGACGGATACCTGCAAATGCTGCCGCTTCCTCTGTTTCAATAAGTATTTCAGAGAATTTTACTGCAGCATGACTGTCCTCACACTGGAAGCCATTTTAGTCTGTTTTCTGATGTCATTTGCCTTGGTTTATATATTTTTAATATGAGCAACGAGAAAGAAAACAAGAAACTGGGCTGTAAAAACATGAAAATAGTGAGATTTGGTCTCCTCAGCTTCATGTGCATATGGGTTTCACATGTGAGACCTCTGTCTCCAGAAGAGGCCTTGAGATGTGACAGATAGATCTTATTTGTCTGATAGAGTTGACCAGGGAAATGGAGCTACAGCTGGTTACTTCATTAGGTCCTCTCATTGATTGAACCCCGCTGAAGTGATGCAGCAGGCTCCTCCGATAACTGCTGGTAATAGAACAAAATGAATTCTTATCACAGAGATTGGAAAGGCCATTAACCCTGGCCTCCAGTGCTTTGTAGAAGTCACAGACAGGAAGCTGAGCAGTGAGTGGGAAAACTGTTTTCTGTCCAAGCACAGGTCATGTTTGGAGGATGTGTGTGAAATTTCCTCCCCTTTGCGCTTCTGTGCAGATGAAATGGTTACCCGGACAGATGTTTATAATCAGCCAAATAAATATTGGACGCTGAATGACATATATTTTTTTAAATGGGGTGGGATGGACAGGAATCTGTTTAAATTATTTTAAAATATGGAATAAATCCTTCTATGGTGCCTGCTGACTATGTCATTTTTGTTTGAATGCCCTGGGTGATTAGAACTGCTCAAATGCAATATAGAAGTCATGTAAGAGGCAGGTGTCTTGTGGTTTTCACTAAGGGGGCTTTGAAGAAGTATTTTCAAAGCATTACATTTGCTGTTAGGAGCCTTTAAATGGAAATACGCTCTCATGCCTATGGTTTAAAAAAATAATATAAAAGTTAAGACAGTGAATTTTCTGTTTGTGAAGCAGAAATAAAAGCTTTAATCCTCATCGTGTTTATTTATATTGAAAAGGTGGATACATTATACATTAAGGCTATAAGACAATAAAGGAAGTTGACAGAAAGTCAAAAAATAAGGGTTGGGGGGGTGTATGAATATGCCAAGTGACTATGTGCCCCAGTGCTGATACAAGCATTTAACTTGGAGGTTTTGTGTGTTTGTTTTGTTTCGTAACAGTAACAGCTCATGTGGCATCCCCACCGCTGGCAATGTGTGTACTGTATGAAGGACTTGGTTGTCGAATGAATAAGGGCTTCGGTGCCAAAGTGTTTGCTGCCTGTCGGCTGTGTTCATCAGACCAGATGCAGGCTGCCAGAGATATTTTCATAGCCATGTGTAGGCTGGGCTGGTTATTTTACCGCTGAGCTTTACTCTTAAAATGTCCTCATAAACGTTTGCAATCTAATTTCAAGTACAGTTGCCGAGCTGAGTGGAAATTGTGATTTTTTTTTTTTTTCTGTAGTTCCCTTCATATGGTTCCTCTTCAAAGGTTGCCCAAGGTAGTAGTTATTCAGTCATTTGCTCAGATGTACCTCAGCATGAAAAGGAAATGCTCTTGTTACATACAATTGGTTTAACATTTAACATTTTTATAGAAAATTGAAAGTAAGCACAGCACATGTGGCATCTGGAAGAGTAAAACATATTTACGTAGCCATGTCAAGCAAGCACTGCGCTGTTGTGGGTTCTTCATACAGTATGCCCCTTTAGGTTACATTGATTATCAATTTATTACCAGTGTCCCGGTGATATAATGTGAGCGTGTTGTGTTGTGTTGTGTGTGTGTGTGTGTGTGTGTGTGTGTGTGTTGTGTATATGTGTGTTTATATTTTTTCTGTCTGTAACCAAAAACAGTCCCTTTACACTGTCTGCATTCAACACACCTATTCTGTAGAGTCTTTTCTTTAAATATATAACCAGGAGACAAAATTCTGTGCAGTTCTGTAAACAAAATTATATCTGTAGCTTTGTAAATGCACAGTACAATAACACCAAGGCCAATGGTATGTCTGTTGTATTTACAGGAAGTGAACATGTTGCTACTGGAGTCGATGCATTTTTACTTTGTACATTGAAGTGAACAGCATATACATCTGCTTTTAATGCTTGATGTATTATTGTCATGGTAAGACAAGCCATTATTGTCAGTATATATGATATATTAATATAGCGCTAAATGGAAGCCTTGTCACCTGACTGGAAGCCCCATACACAGTGCTGCTTTGTTCAGAGGGATCGCCACTGCTGATGAAATGAAGCATTAATTGAAGAAAGCTTGGAGAACTCTGTCTTTTATCAATGCTTCATTGTTGGGAATGTGTGTCTTTCCATGGTTTTTTTCCTCCGATTAAGGAAAAAACAAAGGAAGACTTGCAGAATTCCATGTGAGAAGAATGCGTGGCACAGAGCTATCCCAGAACAGCCATTATTCATTGGTTTAGTATTTCCACCAGCAGTGTTTTGAAAAGCAGGGTGTTTGTGTCGAAATATCATATTAGAAAATGTACATCAAACTATCCTTCACAAAGGCTTTATTCTTGGAATTAGGATTTTGAAATATTAGTGAAGCCCTTGGAACATTTTCACTAATAATCCTTTCTACTTAGTGCTGTATAATATAGGTTAATGCTAAGGTACTTGGACATCTCCTCAGCAATCCCTGCAGAAAATGAATATGTAGAATATGGTTGTGTATCCCTGGTTTAGTGTCTGCCACTCCCAGGCTTAGCTGCGTTGGAAATGAGGCCCGCTTCTCTGGGTTGATGTTTAGTATTTTAGACATGGTACATTAACAGCATCTGGTTAAGATCTAAATGCTTGTTAAATACGCTGAAATTTGGAAAAAGAGGGACTGAGAAAAAATTGGCTGGGGGGTGGGGGGGAGTAAGGGAGTGGAGGCTCAGCAAGTCAGTAAAGGTTATTATCCTGAAAGTATTACAACTGGCCCTTAACTAAGTAGAGCACGGGATAGGGTTTCAAAGATTCTTCAGAATCAGACGGCAAAATTAAAAACACGAGGTTATGGAGGCCTGCATCACAGAGAAAATCAGCTCCTGGGTTCCCGTGGTAACTCGAGAATCAGGGATTTGGAAGAAACTGACATTTTTCTCACCTTAACTGTTTGAGGCTAGCTAGTTTTGTGGTTATGGTAGTCAATGTTGGAATAGGAATACTTGTAGAGGCAGTAGTAGTTACAATACTACCAGTCTAGTTTAGGGGAGCAACTCTTGAGGGATTGATCGATTCATTGTTTGAATTTTAGATTAATACAGATTTGTCATTAGTTTTATTTATGTTGCTGTCAGTAGTTTAAAAGAAAGAAAAAAGAAAGAAAACACTTTTCTGCATTAGTGAACCACACTGCTGTTTTACAGAAGAAATTAGCTATGAAATTTGAATACATACTAATGTTTCTTTGCCAATATGTTCCCACCGTAAGACAGAATGGGTCAGTCTTTCACTGGACAGATAATGACCCGCTCAAGCCATTATTGTACCCGTGGGGAACATGCTAGCCCGGTCCTTAGGTCAGACATTAACTGTCACAAAAGGACAGGCCCAGCTTTTTAATGAAAAGGAAGTATGATTTTCCTCCTCCCTGCAGAACTGTGAACATGTCTTTTTCATACAGAGCTCCTTAAAACAGAGAAAAAATATATATTCTCAATTTGGACTATAGAAAACATATTGTAAATCTATCAAAACATGTTTTTTTTTGGTTTGTTGTGGTTTTTATTTGTCTTGTGTCCTTTGTTTTAATTTTAGCCCTGGGTGTGTTTTGCTGTGTGATTCAGACCGCTGCAGAGTCCTTTTATGTAACCCAGGGGGTAATTGGCCTTAAATAGCTTTCACCTTCCCCAGTCAAAATGCCAGCCCTGCTCTGCTTTAATGTTATGACTGTCTCACATCAAAGGCCGTCGGTCCGGTTTGGGGAACATCGCTTACGAAGGGGCAGTCTGACCTCCCAGGATTATTTGTTTGTGGTTAGGTTCGGGCCTGAAGTTGCATCCTCAGTCCTGCTGTTAGCGATTAAGTTGATGGCTAAAGTCTACGCTGCACTCTTTTCCCCCCTCTTGCTGACACGCAGCCTTTCCTTTGCATTCAGATTACTCAAACTGTTGCCAGGGTCACACTGAGGGCAGACACCCTGATGATGTATAGGAAAGCATGTCTGGGAATTTCTCTCTCTCTCTCCCTCTCTCTTGAAGTGCATACTGGGAAAGCTGAAGAACACCCTACCAAAAAAAAAAAAAAAAAAAATCTGTCTGATGAGACCCAGATGATAGCTGCTCTTTTTACTACCTTCATAATTTGCCTTTTTCTTTTGCTTGACACACCATAGTTTATTAATGCATTCCACGATAGCCTTAAAAATTTTATGCCCCCTGGAGGTAAAGACACTCAGTAGTACTTTGACACTTCATTTCCCAGCCGAGGGGAATGGGTCAGTAAATCCAGCTGACGGAACAGTGCTGGCGATTCTAGAAGATGAGAGAGAAAGAAGAAGAAAGGAAGGGGGCCAAGGACCAAAGGGGAAGGGGGGGAAGGGGGTTTAAGCAGGGGTGTTGCCGTGGGCTGTACTGTACCCCCCTTGGGTGTAACGCAATGGACGTTCTGTGAGAGTGTGTGTGTGTGTGTGTATGTGGGGTGGGGGGGGGGGGGGTGTGTATGCATGCACACGTGCGTGCCATTGACCTGGCCCAATCTGGTGCTGATCACGGGGTCCTGGTGTGTCCAGCCATGCTCTTCAGTCACCCTTACAAGTGCATGCTCATCTGCCTAAAGCAGTGGGGAGCTCTGGCTCTCCTCTTCCCTGCCTCACAATCAGGAGCGACAGGGCTTAAAAAAACAAGTCAACACCCCTCCTCTTTTCCACAGCATTTTGTATTTTTTTTTTTTCGTCTGATTTTTAGTTGCGATTCGGCGGGGTGGGGGATGGGGGAGGAGAGGGAGAGGGAGAGGGAGAGAGAGACGTGCAGAGGAAGAGACAAAGCCCTTTTCTTCTAAGACTGTGTTGTGATCATGACCTTGCTGTTTATGCTGTTTTTATAGCTATCTGATATTGCAGAAGAAAGGAGGCAATAGACATACTTTCTTTTCAAACAAGCAGTTCAATTTGTGCTGCTTGCGTGTCTTTGTGTGAACAAGAATGCTATACCAGTGTGCAGTATGTACATCTTAAAAGCTACTACCCTCCCCAGTGCTAACACTCACACAAACACACACACACACACACAGACACACACACACACAGACACACACACACACACACACACACTTTACCTTTGTTGCGGGAATTAGAATACACTGATGTTGCAGAAGCGCCAAAATTGCAATTTTTGCACACAGCTGCCGGCAGTGACAGGGGATATTTCATCCCGTTGTCAGAATATTATTAATAAAACATCAGGACTAGAGTGCAGCACAATTTTTCCTTTCAATCACTCCCAGCATCTGCCATGAAAATTTCATGCTGTATATAATTTCCACTTAATGTGTTGCACTTAAAATGTCGGCGCCAGTGCTGTGCGCGGAATTTGAAAGGGTTAATTATATCATGTTCCTAGGAGCGGGGCCACTGCTTACCAAACAATGACTTGAGTGATTGTATGCAAATGGGTCTCTGACCTTTTTGCCACCTCGTGGTCAATTTATATGGTTATTAAGGCTTTATAAAATTGATGAGCACAGCGCTTTGAATGCCATTTTCTCTGCATCCCCTAATTTATTTAATTCCTTGCAGGTCTCTGTCTCAAAAAATGATATACATACATTACCTATATATATATATGTATATATATATATACACACACACATATACATACACACACATGCTCACACACACACACACACATATATATATATGATTTTTTGCAATGCAATGGAAGCAGCATGTGGTGCTGCAGGAGCTGTGAGCCTGGTTATCTGGCATTACTCAGACTGCTAAAAATTCATTAAAATGTGACATCAGCGCAGTGAGAGACAAATGATCACAGGATGAAAGGGAACACTGGGCCTTTCAGGGATTAGCGCGGCGCAGCCCCGACCTAGCAGCTAACAGCATAAACAGATTAATCCACTCGCAGCATAGCTAAGATACACAGAATTATTAAACAAGGGGTGAGCCACCACAAAGGTTTCCATGTAATCTGTCTGGTGCTAACAATCTGGAGAGGTGTGTGTGTGTGATGTGGCTGCCGGAAGAGAGCTCTGCTTTCACCGTCACGGAGAGTACCCCATATAGAGCGAAAGTTTTAACCCTCTCCCTTCCCCCTGTTTTTGAGGGTTTCCTCAAATCTGTCCACATGTAATAACTGTAATTGGAGCAGTCATTATTTTACAAAAGGCGAATAAAGACAAATCAGCAGTGAGAACCTGCCAAAATGTTTGTCTTTCTTCTTTTCTTTTTTTTTTTTTTTTTTAAAGAAACTCGAATTTAGTGTTGTTTGTCCAATTGACCATTGAATGCGCAGAGCAGCCGGACCCTGATTGTGTGAAGTGTCCATTTTAGTGGAATTGAAGCAGAAGGCTGAGTTCAGTGTGGGTAACAGAATCTTCCCCATGTGCTCATTTGCAGAAGAGCCGGGCGAAGACACAGAGGGACCCCCTAGGACTGCAACTCTGGCTGCGGCCGAGGACAGAGACCCGAGCGAGAAGGACAGCAAAGAAGGAAAGAAGGCTGAGAGAGAATCCAGTAAGGCAGTCGAGTTTGGGCTGTTCGGTTCCCCTCTCCCCTCGCTGCCTCCTGCTCTTCCATCTTAAACCTGTCTGGACGGTCTTGTTAATAATGACTGCATGTGTGTGTTGCATGCGAATACCGTCAGTAGCCTCCCATTGACCCAATTTTAATCATAACCGTCTGACAGCGTAGATGCGGATAAGTTGAAGAATATTACAGAATGACCAGTGAGATTATTTTTTAATCAAATCAGTTTGCGTGCTTGTAATTTTTAAGCGCCTTTCATTAATCTTTGCCGTACTTGTGATTCCACTGATGACATATTAATTTTGCGTAAGCGTAGGATTAGATACCACTCATGTATATTTTTTTTCTAATATAGCACTGCACCCTTGTAACCCTTAAATTGGTTTTTCTTCATTCTTTTTTCTCATCTTCTGCTTATAAGACCTTAGGCAGCTATCCCTTCAGAACACATTCTTCTCAATTTATTAAAACCAAGAATCTGCATATATTTGTAAGGGGTAACATATTAACAAGGGCAACAATCTATAAAAAATAGACCAGCGAAAAGCTCAGAAAACAACCCTTGAGCTAGCATCTGGTTCAGATACCTCAGGCTTTTGTTGTATTTGATTTGGCAAATAGGAATTCATACAGTACATGCTTTTTATGTATGAGATGGAAATCTATGGCCAAAATGAATATTACATTGGATCTTTTTAGTGCATGCTATACCTAGCTACATAATGTTGGATTCAGTGAAGCAGAAGAAATGCTGAAACAGGTTGGAGCCTATTAGTTTAGGTAGTCATCTATCTTTTAACCATATCTCCATGACAGGGTCGTCTGAAGAACCCACTAGTCAATGCATTTGCTATTCGTATTACATGAAGCATCATTTAACATTGTGCTGTGGTGAAAATCTTGCTTGGAGTCAAACCATTTTTTTGTCTCTCGTGAACATTAAATATATTAATGAAATATCCATTTTACTTTTAATGCATGAGGGTACCATTTAAGTATGAATACTGCACACATGCACGGGACTTAAGCAAGCTTTTGTTTTGGAGTGTATAGTAAATGACTCAAATATATGAAAGGCGTATGCATGTCTTATAATGGACACACAAAGATGACAGAAAAATGTAGGACTTGTTTCTCCTCCTCAAAACTAAATTCCTAATGAGGATGACAAAGGAAGAAGTCAGTTCTGTGTAGAGAAAAAATTATACTGTGGGATGTTTGGCTGTTATTTTATACAGGTCATTTACAAAGCAATAGCTTACAATGGAGTCTGTTTTCCTTAGAATTCTGGCACTTCCTGGCTCATTTACATTGTCATTTTAATCTAGTGTCACTATAGATTACTTATAATCCAAATTACATTTTCCATGCAAATGTATTAATCTGGATGAACTCCAGATTACGTTGTGCTCCATAGAGAAGTTACATGTCACTGCAATAGCTTAGGGGAACACTTTTTAATAACACTGTAAACACAAGCATAGATGAAAATTAACTGTCATTATTGCAAAGAAAATTGCCATCAGACTTGACTGAAATTAGCAGGGAAATTAGCCATTGTTCATAAAACCTAATTTTACGTTTTAATTTCTTGTATAATTTAAATAATGCAGATAAGTGAAATGAAATGTAATGCATGCAGACTAGATCAAATATTGAATATTTAAAATTAAAGCTCCTCTTTGAAGCATTGTTTGCATGTGTCCACAAATTTACTAGATTAGAAATTAGCCTCAGTCAACTTCTGACTTTTTATAAACATTCCATTAAAAATGTAAAAGTATTAGCATATTTAATTATAGGCCTACAGCCATGAAATCTGTTTTGAGGTTAATTAATGCATACTGTACATCTTAGTGAGTTTGCCAAATATAGCATACCAAAAGTAATACATTTAAGGACAATGTTTGTTGTGATATATTGTATCTAAGGCTTTGGAACTCTCCGAACCTTCATGGAGTTTAGAGTTCAAAATGTGACGCTCAAATGTTATCAGTTGAACTGCAGGACACACTAATGCGTAACCTAAACCAGCATCCCTGTAAATCACCAAAGATACAGGAAGCCTTCCAGGGCAAGGGCTTATTTATGTCTCTGTAACCTTAGCCATACTGTGAAGACCAGAGCCCACTAAATTGAATAGTAAATTCAACCTGCCTTCACCGAGCAATTCCTTTTTAATTGATGTTTTCTTCAAATAAATTATTGAGTGAAAATGTCTGTCCTTAAATTGATCCAAATCTACCACTTCTATATTAATCAAAATCTTATATTATAAGATTTATAATAGTATGTCCTGCTGTTATGTTATATTAATTAGTGTAGCTTGTTTGACTTCAAAATACAATAACAGACCTAAACAAAATGGTTTAGCATATTTACATATAAATTACACGCACATATATATATATATATATATATATATATATATATATGTGTGTGTGTGTGTGTGTGTAAATGTATACAGATTGTGAAAGAACAAAACATATAGTTATTGAAGCTGTTTACAATTTTAAATAGAATACTGTGAGATCTTAAAATGTCATTGGCAGTTGTAAATAAAGATGGGTGGTGTGGCTGCTGGTCTCATTCCTGTGATGCAAACGGCTTGAATGTCATAAATCACCTTTTGATTTATCTAATCAACCAAGGTCCTGCTTCTCAAAGGCATTTGTCATTGGAAGACGAACGGTGTCACAAATATTTTATCTATTGCTTCATTGCACCGCATTGTGTCCCAGGACAAAGGAAAAAGGGCAGCATCATTAAGGGTGAAGCCGAGCCTTAAACATAATCTGCGAAAGGAAGAAAGGCAGTCCCTCTGTCCTTCACATCTCTGCTGCTCCTTTGTTACAATCCAGAAGCTGCAGAAGGAAAATATAGAATATCTGGATTAACTCCCTTTCATTTCGTAAGAAAATTACAGACTGGTGAGAGGGGAAAATATGCTCTCTCCGTTCTTGGCTCGGTAAATGATCAGCCAGTCGTGGTTCATTGTAAACAGTTGATCTTGGAAAGTCTACACACATAGCTTTCTTGACACTGTCCTGTTCCCCACACTTGTATGCCTCGTACGCACAGAGGTCGCTGCTGTTATTTTTAAACTGAGGGATTTTTTTTTTTTTTTTTTTTGTCTGTGGTGTACGATGGGTGTGTACGAACGCAGCGGCTGGGTTGATTGAGAAAATAAATCATAAAGATGAATCCGCGTGCTCTACGCACAATCAGATTAGCCCCCAGACTATACATTTACATTCAATATGATGGCAATCAATGGCAAAGCTTCATTGCATTGCGAAATGTGTTTGCACCCGGTTGTCCAGCAATCGCCTTCTCACCCTGGAAATAATTTAGTTGCAAATTGACTGGAAGATGGTGAAAATTGAAAGTTAAAATTAGAAATACTCATAACAAACAGCGGGGGGAAAAAAAGGTCAGATGATGCTTGGTGGCGATGAGATTGGGGTGGCTGGCAAATGAGGTTTTCTGTTTGTCATGAAATGTATGTGACATGCCTCCCCAACACTGCCGGGATATCAAAGCCGGGAGAAAAAAGAGATTATCTAGCTATTTGAGGCTGCAGAAAATTCTCTGATGCTCTTGGAAATTTATATTGTGCCCTTGTCTAAGATGTGCGTTTCTTTTTTCCTCCACTCTTGTGTGTCAGGTTTCTTGACAGGGTAATATTTCAGACCTCAGATTCAACACATGATTAGTGTAGAATAAGGAAGAAAAAAAAAATTAAGATGTATTAGTATGTGCTTATTGTGAGTATATATACCCTGAATAAAATAGAGTGTAGTGTGAAAAATAATGATAAATACAATTTTTTTTATTATTTTTTTTTTTAATGGCTATGAATTTTATTGTTTTTCTGTGGCACTGAATTCATGAGAATAGGGCAGACATCTTGCCTTGAGTGGCCAGATTGGAATAAGGCGAGTTGGCCCAGAGTCCTTTGTGTTCCATCAGCTCTGAGAATGGAAAAATTGCATTGGCTGAGAAGGCTGGGCACTCTGTCTGTATCTAAGGATGAGGGTAATGAAAGATTTATCACTCTGTGCAGCATTTGCTAAATACAACTGGGGGCTGATTTCCAGAATTGAGCTCAGCTGTAATGATAATAATGCTTCTGTCCTCCAATGTACTGTACAGGGCACAAATATTTATGATAGCATTCTGAAAGGTTGTTTGGTGATAGCAATCCTCCATTAAATGTAAAAGTATTCAGAGAGTGCCTCAATGTTTGTTGTTTTCCGTTTGTATATATGCTCATACTTATTGTGGGTATGTACATATGGCAGGGTGCATTGCAGTTGTAGGCTAGCAACTGGAGGGCGGCTGTTGTTCCCTCTGAGGTGCCCATAAACACTACCAAAGTGCCCATGAGCGAGGCACTGACCCCAGCCCTGTGACTGACCCTGTGCTCTGTCCTCTCCGATGACAGTGCAAAAGCGAAACATTCAGTGTAGCATTCCGAAAGTGAAGATGCAAAGCTTGTAAAATGTTGTGAAGATGCTGTTTCTTTTGAATGTCTTCAAGCTAAAAGCTAAGAGCTTTATGAAGTAGAATTATTTTCCATCACCAAAGATTAAATGAAATGTGTTCAATAAATCTGACTTTATTTTTACTACCATTGTATAATGGTGTGCGAAATTGAAGATTGCAATAATCTCCCTCACTTCTTATTTCCATAATGTTTTTGGTGTTGTGTTGCTGTTATATGGTGTTTGTCCGCAATAAATATTTTTGTTGATTTTCCCCCCATATAATGTTATGCCATGAGCTAGAAAAGAATATATCTGAGTCTATGTATTAAAAGCATTGATGCCTGTTATTGATTACTCTCTCAAGTTAACGAAAGGTTACCTTGAATGAGGGAGACCTTCATTACCAGATTAATATGATAAAGTCTGTGGAGATTCTTTATTACAGCATTTCAGTTTGGATATTGCATATTTGCAAATTAAAATGCATGCATATCTTTTAATGATTTTATCCATCAATGCGAGGCATTTCATCCTCTTCCACAGCTTTACTGTCATGCAAATAAATAAAAAGCTCCAACATACTCTTCAGCCTTTTGTTTTTATGATGAAATCCTGTCCGTTAAAAGAATCTTGTGGAAGAAATCTATCTACTGTTTATTTTCAGGAATTAATACACTGGGTAAGGAAACCCTAGGGACTACTTCAGTGGGGAAGAGGTCACTGCTGCAGGAGAGGGAAAATGAAGCCGCATCCAAGAGACCGAGATCAGCTGAGGAGAAGATGGCCAGCAATGAGCAGGTAACCACACAAGCTTCTGCCTCTAGTCGCAGAAAGAAAGGGTTAATCAGAACTCCACAGTGAAGAAGAGACCTTGTCCCCTCTACCGTACTTAGGTACAATACCTGGGCTGGCTCCCACCCTTTGGAATCTCCTTATATAATATGTATTTTTAAATTAAATTATGAAGTATTAGCTTGTCTTAAGTGATGCAGGTCTGAGTAATTTCTGAAATGGATTACATTAAGAGAGGTGATGGGAAGCTCCAATCTAAAAGTACTCCTTGTAATGAGGGTCAAGCAGAAGCTTGAATGGGTGCACACCTTTGTCATTTGTAATCTTCTGATTAGAATTTCCAGCCAATCATGTTTTGCTAGTAAAAGTGAAGACTTAAGTGAATTACATGAAATCAGCTTTATTTTCATTTTCGCAGAGTCTCATTTGTTCAGCTTAAAATGTTGATGTTACAGGGAAAGTCTTTTACCTTAAATACCTACCGTAATGTGCATTCTTAATCTGGCTTGCTGTACCGCAAGCATTAATGGATGTAATGTGAATGAATTGACCATGTCTTCCCAACCGCTATCTTTTCAGGTCCAACAGTGCCCATACTGTAACTACAGTAGCAAGGACGCAAACCGCATCCAGTTGCACATCATGTCCCAGCATTCCATGCAACCTGTTATCTCATGCCCCCTGTGTCAAGATGTCCTCAGCAACAAGATCCACCTCCAGCTCCACTTAACCCACCTCCACAGCGTGGCCCCGGACTGCGTGGAGAAGCTGCTCATGACTGTATGTGCACACTGGTTTTAACTGTCTGTTTAAGTCTTGATCTTTAAAGCCATATGAAAGTCAGTTATGGCTCTCCCCCTTCTCTGATGTCCAGTGTGGGCTTCTGCCAACTCTCAACTTCGAGCCACCCTGTTAAATATTTCCCGTGTATTTGGCCTACTCATGTGGGGATTTGCCAGAAATTCCCTTATTGCTGCTTTTGAAAATAAACTTTGCATTGGAGCTCAGGCATAAACTATCAAGGGAGCATACAATTGTATATTTATTTTCATGTTGATAATTGAATTTATTTGAATTTGCAACTGTTTATAAATGTCTTTTAAATTGGTAGCAATTTACTTCTATGTGTGGTTCTTTAAAATGTTCCCGTTTTTAGAACGGTGGATTTAGTTACTAATGTAGAAACATGTACACATATTGGGATTGCATTTGTTTAAGGAAAAGTTGCATTTATATTCTTGTTCTCATATTTTATTTACCAGTGTAGCATCCTTAGCAAGTGACCAGTATTTTCTTAACAACTTTTTTTTTCCCCACTATATTTTAACAAGTGCCTTTTTTGCCTTTTTCTTAGGTGTCAGGACCAGATGTTATAATGCCCAATAACATGTTGCAACTACCTGCAACTGTACAAGACAAAGTCCCATGTCAGATGGACATGTCAACTGTCACACCAGAGGGGTCTGGTAAACAGCATGGTAAACAATCTTTTTTTTCTCTGTTTTTCATTTTCTCAGCCTTCTGTTAATGTGCGGATGCAAATCTGTTTTCAAAAAATACTTAATGTGTGTCCAAAATTATATTTTTTCCAGTGATTGTGACATAACATGTTTAACTGATAAAAGTATATGGAAAACCCCAGTCCAACTATCATTATACTTAGTAGAATGCTAATTAATCTTTCAATACCATGACTGTTGGTAATGTCCAGATTGTGTTTCATGATAATACTGACATTTTTGCATAATACTACAAAAAGTCACAAAGTGTATTTGTTTTTTTTTTTTTCCTGTACACAAGACTGGTTGTACATTTTGTGGTTGTATCAAAGTATGAGATATTGTGCCGCCATACAGAATGTTGTGACCCTGTTAAATGAATCTAGAGTGAACATGCATGTTTAATGTTCTGGATTGTGTTAACAAAAATCTTTTTCCTTTTAATTCTCCTCCAGGTGACAGTTCAAATGATGAAAAGAATAGCACAGCACAAGAGAAAGGTGAGCTGGAGCTTCAGAACGAGGAATTCAAGCCACCGAAGGAAGCTTCAGAAGCCCCTGATTGGAAGAAGAGTTATGGCCAGGAGCTGAAGAACCCAGACTCCCTGCAGGAGCACCTGAGTGAGCTGCAAAAACGGCAGCAACTCTCCGTCTCTGATCGCCACGTCTACAAGTACCGCTGCAACCACTGCAGCCTGGCTTTCAAGACTATGCAGAAGCTTCAGATACATTCCCAGTACCATGCCATCCGGGCGGCCACCATGTGCAGCCTGTGCCAGCGCAGCTTCCGTACATTCCTCGCCCTCAAGAAACACTTGGAAATTGGCCATCCGGAGCTGAGCGAGGCAGAGGTGCAGCAGCTCTGTGGAAGCTTCCCCATCAATGGGGACTTCTGCTCCGAGAGTGAGGCCAGGGCGTATGAAGAGGCGCAGGCCTTCGAGCAGGAGATGGACAAGGACGAAGACCTGGACCAGGAAGGGAAGGCTAGCCCCACTGGGAGTGACTGCAGCTCTCTGCTGGACGAGATGGGCTCCGAACCAAAGCGGACTTTACCGTTCAGGAAAGGCCCAAATTTCACCATGGAGAAATTTTTAGACCCCTCCCGTCCATACAAATGCACAGTGTGTAAGGAATCCTTCACCCAGAAGAACATTCTCTTGGTGCATTACAATTCAGTTTCACACTTACACAAGCTGAAGAAAGTTCTTCAGGAGGCCTCAAGCCCAGTTCCCCAGGAGACCAACAACAACATTGATAACAAACCATATAAATGCAATATTTGTAATGTTGCTTACAGCCAAAGTTCAACCCTGGAAATCCACATGAGGTCTGTGCTCCACCAGACAAAAGCCAGAACTGCCAAAATGGAGACAAGCAGCAGTACTGCAAGTGGAAACAGTGGAATGGCACCTGCTAACAGCCCAGTTTCTGTTAGTCAAGGAAATGTAGAGCCTGCAAGCTTACCAGTGTCAGTGAGTAAAGAAAACAATGTAGATGCCAAAGAAATCAACAAAAAGCAAGCTACTGATCACATTTCTGTTCAGCCCACCCACCAACCTCCCCAGTCACCAGCACAGCTTCAGATGCAGCTACAGCATGAGCTCCAGCAGCAGGCCGCTTTCTTTCAGCCGCAGTTTTTGAACCCGGCATT
This sequence comes from Anguilla rostrata, assembly GCF_018555375.3. Classification (NCBI taxonomy): domain Eukaryota; kingdom Metazoa; phylum Chordata; class Actinopteri; order Anguilliformes; family Anguillidae; genus Anguilla; species Anguilla rostrata. The sequence goes on along the minus strand of NC_057936.1, from coordinate 52,966,030 downwards.
CTTTCCTCACTTTCCAATGACGCCTGAGGCCCTGCTGCAGTTCCAACAACCCCAGTTCCTCTTCCCCTTCTACATTCCTGGCACTGAGTTCAACCTCAGTCCTGAGCTGGCCCTGCACTCTGCAGCATTCGGAATGCCTGGAATGACAGGTTCCTTTCTGGAAGACCTGAAGCAGCAGATGCAGCAGCAGCACCAGTTGGGACAGCAGCAGCTCCAGCTCTCTCAGCAGCAGGCCCAGCAGCAGCAAGCATCCCAGTCTCAAATGCAGCAGAAAACACAGCAACAGGCAAGCAAGCCCAGAATGGAACAAAGCAGCATGACAGGCCCAGAGATTCAGATGTCCAAGGAGGCTGAAGAGCATTTGGAGAAACAGGAAACTAAGTCCAAGCAGGAGTATTTAAATGAGGGCGACAGCACAAGGGACAAAGAATTCAAGAAATCTAAACTTTCAGAACCTCTTCTCCCGCCACCTCGCATTGTGTCAGGTGCAAGGGGTAATGCTGCCAAAGCCCTGCTGGAAAACTTTGGCTTTGAACTGGTCATCCAATACAACGAGAACAGGCAAAAGAGCCAGAAGAAGAATCGAACCGGAGAGGAAGAGATAAGTGATAAACTTGAGTGTGGAATGTGTGCAAAACTCTTCTCCAACATGCTCATCCTCAAAAGTCACCAAGAACATGTGCATGGACAGTTCTTCCCATACGGGGAGTTAGAAAAGTTTGCGCAGCAGTACAGAGAGGCTTATGACAAGCTGTATCCTATAAATCCCTCATCTCCAGAAACTCCTCCACCCCCGCCACCACCACCCCCACCTCCACCTCCACCACCCCAGACGACCACGACTTCTGTAAGCAAGGCTACAACACCTTCTCCAGCACCTCTGCAGGCTCCTCCGCCCCCGCCACCTCCTCCACCACCACCTCCACCTCCCTCTGCACCTCCTCAAGTCCAGCTGCCTGTATCATTGGACCTCCCTCTCTTCCCGCCACTGATGATGCAGTCCGTACAGCACCCAGGGCTGCCTCCCCAGCTCGCTCTACAGCTGCCCACAATGGATTCTTTATCATCAGATCTCACACAGCTTTGTCAGCAGCAACTGGGACTGGATCCAAACTTCCTCCGACAGTCGCAGTTCAAGCGTCCACGCACTCGAATCACTGATGATCAGTTGAAAATCCTTCGGGCATACTTTGATATAAACAACTCTCCAAATGAAGAGCAGATCCAGGAAATGGCAGACAAGTCGGGCCTTCCTCAGAAAGTCATCAAACACTGGTTCCGAAACACGCTCTTTAAAGAAAGGCAGCGGAGCAAGGATTCCCCGTATAACTTTAGCATTCCACCCATCACTACATTGGAGGATATCAGAATAGAGTCTCAGTTCAGTACGCTGGAGTACTACAGAACAGATGCCACCATGAACAAGAGGTCGTCTAGGACTCGCTTCACTGACTATCAGCTGAGAGTGCTGCAAGATTTCTTTGATACCAATGCGTACCCTAAGGATGATGAAATAGAGCAGCTCTCCACTGTTCTCAACCTTCCAACTCGTGTGATTGTTGTCTGGTTCCAAAATGCTCGCCAGAAGGCACGAAAGAGTTATGAGAATCAGGCAGATGCTAAAGACAGTGAGAAAAAGGAGCTGACTAATGAGCGCTACATTAGGACCAGCAATATGCAGTATCAATGTAAAAAATGCAGTGTTGTTTTCCCTCGCATATTTGATCTCATTACTCACCAGAAGAAGCAGTGTTACAAAGACGAAGATGATGATGGGAATGATGACATCCAATCTGAGGAATATATAGATGCCAGTGACCAGAGCCTGCCAAAGAGCTTAGGCCCCACAGATTTATCAAAACATCACCATGTAACTGCTACCAGTTCTGGGTCAAGCTCTCCTTTAATGCCTTCGCCTCGACCTGATATGGGAAAGATCTCACCAAAACCTGACGTTACCACTGATAAACCAAAGCTAGCTGAGAATATTCCCTCTCAAGTGGCAAAGGCCTTGTCAGAGCCAAGACCTTCCAAGGCTTCAACTCCGCAACCACCACTACAAAAAGCCCCCCAACCACCGATGACTAGACCTCACTCTCAGCCCCAGTCAGCAGCTGTCCCATCTAGCCCTCTTTCTATTGCCCTCTCCTCTCTGACAAACAGCCTACCTCCTCAGATGCTACAGTATCAGTGTGACCAGTGTAAGATTGCCTTCCCAACTGTAGAACTGTGGCAGGAGCACCAACATATGCACTTCCTGGCAGCCCAGAACCAATTCCTCCATTCACAGTTCTTAGAAAGACCCCTGGATATGCCCTACATGATCTTTGATCCAAACAATCCTCTCATGACTGGGCAGTTGCTTGCTGGTGCCCTCTCCCAGATGCCTACACAGAGCAGCTCATCCTTATCTACACCTCCTGGTTCAGGCTCTAGTTCCTTGAAACGTAAATTGGATGATAAAGAAGAGAACAGTTCCAATGATAAAGATGGTGGAAACAGCGGCGAAGACCAACATAGGGACAAGCGCCTCAGGACAACCATCACACCAGAGCAATTAGAGATCCTGTATGACAAGTATCTACTGGATTCAAACCCAACTAGGAAAATGTTGGATCACATTGCACGGGAAGTCGGCTTAAAGAAGAGGGTGGTGCAAGTCTGGTTTCAGAACACCCGTGCCAGAGAGAGAAAGGGACAATTCCGAGCTCTAGGGCCTGCCCAGTCTCACAAAAAGTGCCCTTTTTGCAGGGCACTCTTCAAAGCAAAGTCAGCACTTGATAGCCACATACGCTCCAGACACTGGCATGAAGCAAAACAGGCAGGTTTTAGCCTGCCCCCTAGCCCCATGATGCCACAAGATGATGGTGCAGAGAGTCCAAACAAGTACAATTTCTTTGAGTATCCACAGCTGCCCATTAAAACAGAGCTGAGTGAGTATGAGCTGCCAGCTGCAACCTCAACTCCAATCAAACTATCTGAGTCACCGCTAAAAAACTTCTTGAGCCCTTCATCCTTAAAGGCAGAAAACAGTGATGAAACTGAAGGGCTTAATATTAATTCTGCAGAGGTTTCTTATGACTTAAACAAGACAGATTTTGATGAGACCTCATCCATCAACACAGCTATAAGTGACGCAACAACCGGTGATGAGGGAAATAATGAAGGAGAGAGCCAAACAGGAAATGGAGGTGAAAAGCTGGGTGAAAGCAAAATGAATCTCACTCTAAACTCAGAAGCCTGTGAAGAAAGGTTCGGCCTTGTGAGTCCCTCTTTGAGTTACAGCAAAGACGGTAGCGAGCAGTATTTTTCCATGCGCGAGGATGACCTAGATGAGAGTGCAGATCGAAGTGAGACCTCAAGCTTAGCCGATCCAAGCTCTCCCAGCCCTTTTGGAGGTAGCAATCCCTTCAAATCTGGAAAAGGCAGTGGAGAGAGACCAGGGCACAAACGTTTCAGGACCCAGATGAGCAACCTGCAACTGAAAGTTC